>NC_062539.1:5008441-5083441 GCF_022655615.1 Tachysurus fulvidraco | reverse complement strand
GTAACTACTATATAGATTACTCAGTAAATACAGTAAGATTGTTAGGAAACATATGTAGCTACAAAATTGAGGATTGTTAAGATATATCAAGGGGTGGAGGGGTTTTAAGTGGTTACGCAAGGGTTACATATACACAAATATTTATAACCACAAGTTTCCACCAAGATTCAGGCCAATAGCAGTAAGTCAGAGAATATAAAATGTTGCAGTTTTCACCAACCTCTATTTTTCTTTGTTTCTCTACTTTACTGAGAAACAAGAAACATCTCTGTCCAAAGCACTGACATGTTGTCACACTGGACTCCATACATAAGGCCATCCTTAAAAATATTTTGGTTTGCAGTAATAGTAAAAAAAAAAAAAAAAAAGGGTCGGTAGGTAGGTCTATATTTTTTCTTTTCAAGTTCCAGTGTAAAAAAAAAAGTACAATTTTGGTGATGGTGATTACTTAGGTATGAATTTAAACAAATTAGCATATCGTGACGTCGCTGACTGGGTCTTCAACCCGTGCCTTCGGGCGCATCATTGCAAACCTCTTTTTGATGCTGGGCACAGTTTTTCCAGAACTTCGTGCCAAGTTAAAGCGGTGTCGAGCTGTTTTAATGAATAATTTAGATGTATTATGGTGCCCGAACCCGTCTGACTTTGAATGGTGACCGCGAACATTTTGTTTACTGCAGCCATCATTACCAAGCGAGAACCGTTGACTCTGACAGTGAATGAGAGAAAGAGACGAAGCGAAGGCACAGGCCATAGTGTGACATCCGTTAACCAATAGTGTAAACATAGATGACATCACGGGTTTTTATTTAAAAGAAAGAATGTAGCCTTCGATTGTATGTAGGCCTAGGCAATTTATATATTTACAATACTTACTAAAATATAATTAATATTATTTTATTGCTTTTGTCTTAGTTGTTCGAAGAGTAAAAAAACCAAAAGTCTGTCTTAACGCAAATTTACAACCAGCAAGTCGGTCGGACTTAAAGCAAAAAAAATACAAATTTGAGTCGGTCTTAATTTGACAGGTTCGGCAAACAAGAATATTTTTAAGGATGGCCTAAATGTTACATAAACATCTCCTTACAGAAATCTTCACAACATTAATATTTTTATATGGATCATCTTCCATACAGTGAGTGAGCTGTTTGTGTAGAAATAATGATGTTACAGAAAATTAATCTGTGCTGCTGTATAAAATTGCATATCATATTTCTCCTTTTTATGTATGCTTCCCAGTCAGAGGAGGCTGAGGCCACATACCGCACTTGTATTGCTGATGCCACCACTCAGCAGCAGGAGCTGGAAGACGTGAAGGTGAACGTGCTGAAACAGATCCAGGACGTCATCAGACAGAGTGACCAGATTCTGCGTGCTGTGAGTCTTCGCCCTGCACACTCATTCTTCCTTTGAGGCTTCCCCATACAAAATCCCCCAATATATAATTAGCAAAAGCATGTTATTAAGTAGTTGAGTAGTTCTTCTTAAGTATTTATTCACAGATACGTAACCATCAGTTTCTTTCGGGAGATCTTTGAGCAATGATTTTGCAGCATTTGCATATCACTTGAATTTTATTAGATTTTTCATACATTTTGTTTAATAACAAACAGAAGCATTATCATATTCTGGTATATACCATAGCAAGGGAGAAAGTCTTGTATGGGAAACCATCATATAATAAAAGATGTCATTGCTGTATGAAAGAGCTGGAACAGGAATTGTGTATGGTGTGGTTAGATGCGGAAGGACACAAGCAAGCGTGGTATTCATTACGGTCAATCCAAGTATCACCGTCAGACTCCTATGTAGGGGAAAGATGGCAACAGACTGGAGTGATTCATAAATGTCAGACAGGAAAAACTGGCAAGGAGAGAAAGCCAGGAACATTTTAACTATGAAAACTAAATATGACAATATGCTTTATGAAGTATTCAGACATTCTAAGAGTAGAAACCAACTCCATGTGGTCTTTGAGGACAACAACCTCCTCATCAATACACAATTAGACTGTATGTTTAAAATCACACCCTCCAGTGTCATCCAAATGAGGATGAGGTTCCCTTTTGAGTCTTGTTCCTCTTAAGGTTTCTTCCTTTTCCATTTAAGGGAGTTTTACAAACACATAAATATAAAGCCTAATATTAATCTTGAGTTTTTGTATTAATAATAACCGTTTTGAATTGATGAAACTAATCACAAGAAAGGAGCAGACTAATGAAGGTGAGACACAGTCTAGGTAAAAACAATCAGGTATCACAACACAAGGTCAGAGACCAGACAAGAACAGAAAGCAAATAACATCATGAAGCAGCCCTGGTCATGCTGAGAGACAGTTCCTAACAAATTTCTAATCAAATAATTAAATAAATATGTCTGTAGAGTAAGGTGTATTGGTAATGAATGTTACTTTTCATATGTGAAGGAATATGTGAGTTTCCCCACACATTAATCTCAAGAATAGCCTAAAACTGACTATAAATGCTGAATCACCACTGACACTGTGATTTAGTACAAGATTAATCTTGAACAGTGTCTGATAAACTGGCCCTCTATTAATTAGATGAATCGCCTGAAGTCTGATTGAGATTAAGACATTCTAATCGTGAGCCTCTGGCCGTCTCTCTCTTATTTCCCACCATCAGTGCACCATATCGTACTACCAGATCCTGCACATGCAGACAGCGCCACTTCCTGTGCACTACCAGACGCTGTGTGAGAGCTGTAATCTGTATGATCCAGGACAACAGTATGCTGCACATATCAAAAACCTGCAGCTCAGCACCGAGCGCGTCACCGTGTTCCAGTTTGAGCCGTACTCCGCCTCAGGCACATAGTGAGTTACTCCGTGTTTAAAGAGTCCCTTATTACAGGGTGCTTCCCAGCTTCTTGTGCAGGGTGTGGCCGGCTGCGATGATGTTCACCACTGTCATTTTGCAGCGTAATGTCCACATTGTTCTGTGGAGGAAAATGAAAGGTTTTAAAAACTAAGAACCAGCAAAACTCAATGTATTGTAAAGCAGATTTTTTTCTGTTTTTCTGCTGTTTTCTTCTTTAAAGTGATTTAAAGAAGAAAAAAAACAGGGAAGATTCTATTGAAGCTGGATAGAGTGTCAATATTAAAACAACACAGTATACTGTTATTGGAAAAATCAACAAGGGGTGGTGTAATGTGTCTCGACATGAATCGGAGTCGCTGTAGCTTAATTAGTTTCCGAGAACAGCAAGTCACAACAATGAAAAATTTCATAAGAGTCAACATGCCTGTAATACTGTGCTAATATTTATTTTTTTTATCTGTTTAGTCATCCTGCTCGACCACAATCTGAAAACATCACAGACTACCAACAGCAAAGCAGCACGGAGACTCCAAACACCAACCTGGTGTCCACAGAAGGGGGTGTGGTCAAGACCAGAAGAGGTCATTCATTCATTCATTCATTCATTCATCCTTTATTTTCTTTTTTTTTTATTGTTGGTGTTTTTTTTTTTTTTGAGAAAAAAAACATTTATGAGAAAATAATGCATGTCTTATTAATTGCAGTATGTCACAGAATTCACCTTGGTGCCATTCTTAGTTTCTTATGGCGTTCTGGCTGTATTTTGCAGATCGAGCTCAGCAGGCACACAAGTCCTGGCCCTCTACTGTGAGTGACACAGAAAGTGTTGGAGGAGGAAGTGGACTGGGGTCTCCTACCACCAGCTCAGGTGCAAGCTGCAAAACTAAACACACACCCAAAATCAGGCACCATTCACACAAGGGACAGTCTAAATAGATACAAGAGAAATGACATGCTTAAGAGTGTACGCTTTTACAGGAGACGTCTCAAAGGCTTCAAGACCCGTGTCAGCTGGAACCTTGTCTTCTATCGAGGACTTAGATGACCACGATGGCAATGTGACCTCTTTTGAACAAAGTGAGCACCAATCACTCTCTCTAATCTCTATATTGTTTAATTAAATTAGTGGGTATCTGTTTATAATGTGCACTTTTTTGAAGGATGCATTCCTAAAAATGTAAATAATTAGACTTATTAAATAAAGGAATACTCTGGCTTCTTTGACATCACAAATAATTAAACACATTATAAGGACATATGAATACCATGAGTCTGGTTTGTGTCAAAGGTATGAATGGGATTGAACCAGAGATGACCGTGTCCACTGGGCCGTTTCGCAACATGGGTCTGTCCAAAGCTGCCAAGACGCATCGGCTACGGAAACTCCGTACGCCATCCAAGTGCCGCGAGTGTGACAGTTACGTGTACTTTCAGGGAGCAGAGTGTGAGGAGGTGAGCTAAGATTAAGCCCAAGAACTGTACTCAATGTAACACGTGAGCATTAAATTAAATAGAGTATTATTTACACTTTGGCTTTGTTGTTTAAATTAGATTTGTATGCTTATATATTTAACGGCATGTCGTAGTGTTTTCTGGCCTGCCATAAGAAGTGTCTGGAGTCTTTGGCTATCCAGTGTGGCCACAAAAAGCTGCAGGGCCGATTACAGCTGTTCGGCCGAGATTTCTCCCAGGTGCTGCAGGGCGACTCTGAGGGAGTACCCTTCATCATCAAGAAGTGCATCCAGGAGATTGAGAAGAGAGCACTCAGTATGAAGGTAAGAGAAGAATTAGGTCTTTATTGTGGGTTGTTGATCTAAACCCTGAGTGTTGAGTTGTATACAATCAATATTTCATTAAAAAATGATGAAGGACAATATTGTACCACTCTCATCTGTTCTTTCTGCTCGTAACAACACAGAGATGATGTGTGTGCTTCTGTGTGCGCTTCTTTAGGGGATATACCGTGTGAACGGCGTGAAGACACGTGTGGAGAAGCTGTGTCAGGCGTTTGAGAATGGCAAAGAGCTGGTGGAACTTTCTCAAGCATCTCCACATGATATCAGCAACGTACTCAAGCTCTACCTTCGACAGGTGTTTTAACTAAGAGTCCTCTGGCTCTGTATACAGTTCTGTCACACACATCAATGTATTGCAGTTACAGGGTTTATTGACTTATCACTCTTTAGAAATCTAAGCTCAAGAATCATTGAGGAACTATTGAGGATTTTTTTTTTTTGTTAAATTGCAGAGCAGTAAGCTAAGTATTAACATTATTACAAGAGTTCTGGTTTAAGTCCCCTGTGCACCATCGCATACTTTTTTTTCTGCTTTTTACAGTGAGGTTTAGTCAAGGTTTGACAACGGAAATCGTGAAATTGGGCAGGGCTCGAGTTGATAAAACTTGTGTCAACATGTGTCAAGAGAATGTGTCTGCGTACCAGTTAACAGCAGAATCTGAAAACTTTATACATGATGATCATGCTAATCTTTATCTTCAATTAAGATCATCATACAGAGGAATATCTTTTCTTAAATTTGTGCCACATGAAACACTAGCTAAGTAGCTTGCTAATGAAATGGGGTTATTAGAGAAGTTTAACAGGTTATTTGTGTGTCCATAGTTTATTTCATTATAGGATTAGACATTAAATAAAAATACATAAGACAATGGAGTCTATGACTTAACATCACCTTTATTTGCTCTCCAGCTGCCTGAGCCCATCATGCCCTTCCGCATGTATAACAAGTTAATGGGACTGGCGAAGGAGAGTCTGTACTCTGACGGCCCAGACAGAGGAGATGGTGCAAAGGGCCCTGAGATTCTGGATCAGGGAGAGCAGACCGACCCCATGGTGCTCAATCTGGTAGAGAAACTTCGAGAGCTGCTTAAAGATCTCCAAGCAGGCAATATCGCCACGCTGAAATACATAGTACGACATCTGCACAGGTGAATGGAGCAAACATGCAACAGTAATAACAGATCTCTATATGTCATACCAGTTACAGATATCTTTTCTTTAAAAATTACAAACTGACAATTTTTCTTTTTGTCTTCATCATAATATTAGACGAGATATACTGGGTATAGAAGTTTGCTGCTTTAGGTTAGATTGTGTATCTCATCTCAAAACACATTGTCTGACAGAATAATACTATTTTGGATGCAGGATTTGTTTAAAAACAATGAAAGAATATATAGAAATGAAAGAATGAAAGAATATATAGAAATCCAATTAAAGCTCACTTGAATCACTCATACAATTAGATCTTAAAATACAAGGAGAGAAAACAAACTGTAATGATGAAAAAATCAGCTTGATTTGGCTTCCAGGACTAAAGGGGCAGGCTTTAGATTGCAAACATTTTTGGATTATGTGCTATTTTTTGGGGTAAATCTAATTTTTATTATTTCAATTATGACAACTAATCCCTCTTTTCCCTTCTTTCTCAGAGTGGCTGAGTTGGAGGACGATAACAAGATGAGCTTCAGTAATCTGGGTATTGTGTTTGGCCCGACCCTGATGAGACCCAAACCCACAGGCGCCACTATTTCCCTCTCCTCCTTGGTGGACTACCCTCACCAGGCCCGCATCGTGGAGGCCCTCATTGTTTTCCAGGATCATATCTTCAGCCCTTCAGCAATCCGGCTCACATCCTCCTCCTCGCCAGGCTGCACCAACCAGGGCCAGGTAAGAGCAGAACACTAGTCATACAGGTGAAAAGCACACAGGACTGAGTGTGTTAAACAATTTCAGGTGAAGAGCGTTTGTGAATAGTGTTAATATGAGTATAGTGTTAATATAAGTATAGTGTTTTTGTGAATAGTGCTGATATGAGTATAGTGTTGATCTGAGTATAGTGTTGTTGTGAATAGTGTTGACATGAGTATAGTGTTGTGAATAGTGTTGACATGAGTATAGTGTTGTGAATAGTGTTGACATGAGTATAGTGTTGTGAATAGTGTTGATATGAGTATAGTGTTGTTGTGAATAGTGTTGATATGAGTATAGTGTTGTGAATAGTGTTGATATGAGTATAGTGTTGTTGTGAATAGTGTTGATATGAGTATAGTGTTGTTGTGAATAGTGTTGATATGAGTATAGTGTTGTTGTGAATAGTGTTGATATGAGTATAGTGTTGTTGTGAATAGTGTTGATATCAGTATAGTGTTGTTGTGAATAGTGTTGATATCAGTATAGTGTTGTTGTGAATAGTGTTGATATGAGTATAGTGTTGTTGTGAATAGTGTTGATATGAGTATAGTGTTGTTGTGAATAGTGTTGATATGAGTATAGTGTTGTTGTGAATAGTGTTGATATGAGTATAGTGTTGTTGTGAATAGTGTTGATATGAGTATAGTGTTGTTGTGAATAGTGTTGATATGAGTATAGTGTTGTTGTGAATAGTGTTGATATGAGTATAGTGTTGTGAATAGTGTTGATATGAGTATAGTGTTGTTGTGAATAGTGTTGATATGAGTATAGTGTTGTTGTGAATAGTGTTGATATGAGTATAGTGTTGTTGTGAATAGTGTTGATATGAGTATAGTGTTGTTGTGAATAGTGTTGATATGAGTATAGTGTTGTTGTGAATAGTGTTGATATGAGTATAGTGTTGTTGTGAATAGTGTTGATATGAGTATAGTGTTGTTGTGAATAGTGTTGATATGAGTATAGTGTTGTTGTGAATAGTGTTGATATGAGTATAGTGTTGTTGTGAATAGTGTTGATATGAGTATAGTGTTGTTGTGAATAGTGTTGATATGAGTATAGTGTTGTTGTGAATAGTGTTGATATGAGTATAGTGTTGTTGTGAATAGTGTTGATATGAGTATAGTGTTGTTGTGAATAGTGTTGATATGAGTATAGTGTTGTTGTGAATAGTGTTGATATGAGTATAGTGTTGTTGTGAATAGTGTTGATATGAGTATAGTGTTGTTGTGAATAGTGTTGATATGAGTATAGTGTTGTTGTGAATAGTGTTGATATGAGTATAGTGTTGTGAATAGTGTTGATATGAGTATAGTGTTGTGAATACTGTTGATATGAGTATAATGTTGTGGATCATGATATTTCAGCAGGCAGCAGGAGAACAAAATAAAAATGTAATATGATTGTTATGAAAGTTAACAGCATACAGTATCTAACATAAAATGGAATAAAAGTCAAATAGGGATTCTGGCATATCTCAGTAGGGCTGGGTCTTGACATGAATAATCCTCAGCTTTATAGCTGCAATTGTATAGTTTTACAAAAACACGTTGTCTAGTTTGACATGGTAACAAAAGAAAAAGCAGAAAACAGATATAGGTATATTTTTTTTTATCCCAGCTTAAACATCCCAAATGACTATAACTCTGTAAATATCTTGCATTCAGAATAAATGTTGCTTTATTATTTAAGTAGAGCTGATAGGGTGTTTCATTATAGGAGAGTACTGACGAAGCTCAAGATGTGGAGGAGGAGCAGAACAGGCTTATCTCAGAGCAGGACTGTGGTGAGTTACTAGCACAACTTGCTGTATATGATACCTGTGAGCTTCCAATCCCAATTAGAATCTATTTCTATTCGTTTGGCCTTATTATGTTTTCTGTTTTCTTCCAGGTAACTCTCTGGGTTCATCTGGTTCCCGTGAGCGCTCTCTGGACACGGACTCCGATGGAGAGGACATGGGGAAGATAAATAAACGATGCCTTCTGGTGAGCCAGGTGAGTGAGACAAGCACTGAGGATGACCAAATAAGCCCCAGAGTGAGTTTGGACCTGAGCACGGTCGTCCCAGACACCGTCCCTGAGCAGCCCAGTGACACAGAGGACTTCAGTGGAGCAGATGCAGAAGAGCTGGTTGACCAGTAGAGATCAGGGACACCACTTTAATCCATTCATTTCAGTCTGTAATAGTACTACTTTAACTTTGTTTGTTTTTTTTCCTGTATATTAAGTGAGAAGTGTCAAAAGTGAAGAGTCGAGTTACTTTCACGTTAATCAGCACACTCAGAAAAGTCTTATGCACTGAAACATTATTTTAATCTTTTTTTAAAAGTTCTGTTTGTGAGAGTAGAAAGTATGGTTGTGTAAATAATGATGTTTTATACTCATCCTTTTTATACTAATGTTTAGGCACATTTCTGTTTATATATGGAGTGAATGTAATGTCACCAACATGAGTTGATAAAAAAAAATGCAAGTGAATTTAAAAATATTAGTGATAAACAGTCAGTGCACTTACAGTACTTCATGAAATAGTCACAGACATTGTAAAGACCTATATCATGTGTTTAGTTTTCAGAGGGAAAAAAAATGTAATGAACAGGGAGTCTGCATTAGTGCATACAGCTACTGAATTTCCACACCAAATCCCATACTTTCACACAACTGATGAGTACGATCATTTTTAATCTTTATAAAGCTTTCATTATTTACTATGAGTTCCACAAAACTGCAGTTAACCAGCAGGAAGGTGGTCAAAAATCCTGTAAACTAAACTGTTTTAAATGTAAACGAAGCCATGACAACGAAGTATGATTTTGCAAACATTTATTATATTGTATTGAGACATGTTTCTACATTGGCCACTAGATGGCGCTATTGTATCTCCGGGTTGTCTATGACGACGCATTGTTTTGAAAACAGTCGAGCCGGTTGAAAAAAAAACACTGAAAAACATCAGATTTTTGAATAACAAATTGTTCCAATAGTTTATGTGAAGTGTCTGCAGGACAAGCACCTCTATAGTGTTACTATAGAAACGATCATCAACAGCTTCTGACCAAGATCTCACCTTTCTAATTAGTTAGATTATTTTTAACTAACTTCATTTCTCCATTTCACCATATTTCTATCCAACAATATGTCTTTACACACTTATGGAGGTATAAATGATAAATTGTAAATGTGACTCATGTTTTATCAATTCAATCTTTTTGTTTATCGTTTGCATTTTGATCCACTTTCCCGTTGGTGCATTCTTACCAAACCAATTTGTGTGGGTTCATTCATTTTAATTATCTTCTGCTCTCAAACGTCGTCTTGAGGTTAAAGGTCTCCTCTTGGCTGAAGGTCAGTGTTCTGGTGCTCTGCATGCACTAGTAAATATTAACTAGCAGATTGCAGGACCTCTTTGATGGCCGCAGTGACACGTGTATATATTCCCAAAGAAAGTGTGAAGTTAAAGCACAGTTAAAAGGTTTAATTACACATCTTTACTACTGAAACCAAATCTACAGTGCTGTATAGAGTGAAATTATTCTACATCATTATATAGATCTATGTACTAAATGATATCGTCTGATGTTCTCTTACCTTAGTCGTTATGTTGATTACATTTTCTTTACATTTCTTTAATATATCATTCATCTCATTGACTTGAATATGGAAAAAGCTTGGTATGGTGACGATGATAATAATAATAATAATAATAATGTTTTTACTACAAAAGAGGAGGAAATGTGTTTATGGGCCGTGGTTTGAACTGGAGAATGCATTTGATAAACATACTGTACATACATTTTACAAGAGTTTACTGCTGGTCAGTATATCAATGCTAATGTTAATGCCTATATTGACTTGAGTTTATAGGAAGACGTGGCCATGTTATCATTTTTATTTTCAAATATTAGCCTCAGACCCATTACTTTATTACATATATATAGGTTTACATTTACTAGCCACAGTAGAGGATCTGAGGGCACCGAGTATTATTCATTTTATTATCAACTACTGAATATTTATAAAGGAAATGTCAGGTTTTTCTACTTGAGAATGAATGATGTCTGCTGAGATCTAAATAAATGTGTATATTCTGCTTAAGGCTACAGTTAGTATTGATTCTAAGAAAAATGTACTTTTCTTTTTTTATATATTTCTTTATATATATTTTAATGTGTTACTTTTGTCTTTGTACAGTATAAAATATTATATATGGATTATAGCTTTGTAAAACCCAGGACTCAAACAGAATTAACAAAAATAACAAAAGTCATCTGTATTTCGAATGAAAATAATGTAAATGCCTTATGTTGGATCTTTAAACATTTTCATTTTCCAGGAATGAATCTGAATTTTTGGTACTATTGGAAAAAAAAAAGTTAAATAAAAAAAGTGACCAGAACGTTCAAGACATTTTATTATAAAAACTGTTTCATTCAGCAATTGTTACAACTACAATCGAGTAATGAAATGAAACCAATATACAACTGTCAAATCTTCCTTTGTGTAATAACTACAATTATGTAGTTCAAACTGTTACTGAGATTAAAGTTACTGAGTTAAAACACATTGTAACTCAAACAAAAAAAAAATCACAGACTAGTCTCATCATCTTCAGCTGGAAGAAGCAAATCCTAATGAATAACCTGAAAAGAAAAAAACATCCTGACCTTTAATAAATTAAATCATGTTTCGTCCAACAGGACAGCAGCTGCTTACATCAAAGTCTCAGTAATGTTAATAAATTTTGTGTATTTATGTGTTGTGTATTGACTAGAGATTAAAGTCTCACCAGTGCAGCTTCACTGTACAAGTCTGTAGGTTATATAACGACCTGCGGTCTCACTCGGCCGGATGATCTTCACCACCTGAAGATCCACCAAATGTTCATCACATTCAATTTTATTAATAATAATTAGAATGTTAACAACAATCATAATCATAGAATAAAAATTATCCTTGTTATTTTTGCTAGTAGTAGTTTTACTCATAAGAGAATACAAGAAGTATTAATTGTTTTATTTGAAAAGTATCAGTGTATTTTATATTATTCTTAATTTTTCAGTTTTTAACAATACATAGAATTATGAAGATTATGTTTTAATAATCACCATCATTTGTAGTAGTATTGGTATTAATAGTAATTATAAAAGAATATATTCATTATTATACATTATTTCTAAATATTTCAAAATGACAGTATTAATAATAATAAAACGAAAGATGAATAATTAATAAATAAAATTAATAATTAATTTAATTAATAAATGAAATTAATAATTAATGTAAAAAAAAAAGTGAAACAAGAAATATTAATAACGAAGCTTCACCTGGCCTCTTTTCAGCCCGAAATATCGTGCTACTGGGTCTCCAGCCTGAATCCTGGGTAACTGGCTCTCCTTCAGCTTACTGACAACTGTGAAGGAAAATCCACTCGACTGGGAGAAGCTGCAGCTGTCTTTGTGATGTGTGTGTATTTGTGCGTGTGTAATATTATAGATTTAATCCACTGATCATAATTACTTAATACTATATTTAAATAATTGTGCATATTAGATAATTAATATTTGCTTAAATATCCACCCCCTCCACTTAGAATTTTAGTGACTGAAACTGCAAAATACTTTTATTGAGACAGGTTAAGTTTAAACTAAAAAAAAAAAAAAAAAAACATTTCACACCCATTTCTTTTAGAAAGCTGTAAATAATCTGAACAATGAGATTTTTAGTGTAGATTCATTACATAAAAAGCGCAGTAGGCTGGGAGGGGGTAAATACTTATGGAAAGCACAGTGCTCCTGTCACTTGCTAGTATGACTGCAGTGTAATACTTTGGCCTAATGGTTTTATAGACCGTGCAGGAGGAGCTGACCTGCTGAACTCTGACTATCCTCTTACTGAAAACATTTAGATACGAATCATCTGCACATGGAGTAAACATTAATGATTAGAACCGTGTGAGTGTTAGTAAGGATACTATCTCGCTAGCAGCTCTGTCACTTCTTCCTTCGTCATGACGATGTGCTCGGGGACCAGCTACAGACAATCAGACAATCAGTGATGATTTTATTCAATTGAAACTGAAGATCCTCTATATGCCCACATTTCTCACCTCGTGTTCTGTGATGTTGATGAGCAGCTCTTGTTGCAGGAACTGCTCCAGGATGTACTTTGGTGCCATGTCTACCAGCGACTGCAAACACATTCAACAGATCCATGCAAAATGTCACCTGCTAGGTTGCTGCTAGGGTTCATTCTACATGTGTGTGTGTGAGAGAGAGAGACTGACATTGTGCATGAGAGAGAGTGTGAGTGAGAGAGAGACAGAGAGAGACACGCTGCATGAGAGAGAAAGAGACTGTGTGCACGCATGTGAGAGAGAGACGGAGTGTGTATGTGTGTGAGACCTGTTTAGCAGAAGGTGTCATGCCCATCTGGACTACAATAATGGCGCGGGTGATGTTCTCCTCCTGCATTCGCTGGCAGTACATTTTGATGGTTTTAATTCCCACCTTGGGCTCCTCTGCAGAACATACAACACAGGATCAAGCACAAATGTCTAGAAATCGGCCACAATATTCACTTTCAGTTTTCATTTCTCATTCATCTCAAATCTTAAGACACAAAATCTGGGGATGAATTACATCTCAGCTGACTGACTCCAAGGTGCCTGCAAGATCTGTAAACATTTTTTATGCACGCCTTCAGGTAGACCCTCAGACTCTAACCCTGCAATTTCTCAGTGTGAAAATTTTATCAAGAGTGAATTTTAATCAGAGAAAACAAACTTGTATATTTGTGTGTAAGAAGAATAACCGCTGATGCTGCCATATGTAGGCTTGTAAAGCCTTATGTACAACACACCTGGGAAGAAGACAAACATCTGGTCAGTGGGATCATCGTTGTGAGCGACGAGCACTGTGAGATCTGTCCTCCGAGGACGGCCCTCGCTCGGCTTGTCCCCGAACTGACTTTTAAACTCGTCCAGCGTCTGATCCAGCTCATCCTGCGTCACCAAGTATCCTCGATCGTGACAAAGCTGCAGGAATTAAAGGGGGAAAAAGCACTTTCCTATTAATCTTTATAACGAACACGTGATCTTCAATGGCATCCGAGATTTATTCATTCAAATTCTGATCTATTTTCACTTTAGTTTACAGATTCCTACAGAATTCCAGAGTGCTGTTCGACTACCTTCTGACCGGTAGTGGTGAAGTAGATTGCTTCAACTTTAGGTAAAGAAAAAGATGCAGCAGCACTTTAATCTTTTAGTAAGTCCATCTTGTAACCCTAAATGTACACACTGCTCAGCTTTCAAACCTTAACCTTTCATGCTAATACTGCCACTGATGCCTTCACATTAATCATCTGGTAGCTCTAACCTGCCTGCTGTACAGTTGAATGGTGAAACCATTATTTCAATTAAAATATTCTTCTTTTGAAATACCAACATAAACAACTTCTACTTTCGGCTTTTCTCGTTGGCGTATCATCGTTGGCGTATCATCAGTTTCCACCTAACTATCCTCATCACTCTCGCACCAGTTACCTTCATATCCTCATTGACACATCCATACATCACCTCTTTGTCCTTCCTCCTTAGCTCTTACCTCACGGCTCCATCTCCAACATCCTTCTACCACTATTCTACCATCTCCCTCCTCTGTACATGTCCAAACCTAAATCTCACCATCTCTCTGATCTTGTCCCCAAAACAGCCAAACTGAGCTGTCCCTCAGATGTCCTCGTTCCTAATCCTGTCCATCCTAATCACTCCTAAAGAGAACCTCAACATCCTCATCAAACACCAATATAAACTGCACACGCAATATACAACAAACAGGAAGAAGGAAATTACAGCACCAACCAACAAAATCACTAAACACAACACAAACACTTCAGTATAAACCACTGTCTCTATGGAACCAGGCAGGAATCAAGCGCGTCTCCCCTGGAGTTCTTAGTCGAGCCTGACACTTATCAGCCAATCAAAAAAAAAAGAGGCTACACAATAGCCAATCAGAAAATAGCACTATTGTATCTAGATAAGATTTAATGCAACAACCAATGAAAAAAATAAATAAATCCTGGAATTGTTCAGCATCATCCTCGATCACCCACAGAGAAAAGCACAGGAGCTGCGAGCATCACTTTGAGCACAGAGTAAGTCATGATCTCCTGTTTTAATGTTACAAACAATGACATTGTGACTGCTGATAGAGACGTTTCCCAGATAATCAGCATCAGTTTTTCATGAGTGTCTGTAACTTAACCAACAGTTTTGCAGCCTGTTCACTGACAACACCTGCTCAGATCAAGTAGTCTAGGCCAGTGCTTCTCAAACTGGTGGCCCTGAGATGGTGCCAGGGGGCCCTGAGATGGTGCCAGGGGCCCCCAGCTCACTGACAACACCTGCTCAGAACAAGTAGTCTAGGCCAGTGCTTCTCAAACTGGTGGCCCTGAGATGGTGCCAGGGGGCCCCGGTACACTGACAACACCTTCCCAAAACAATAACAACCAGCCCTTATACATATTTAAAATATGTCACTCTTGCCTGTCTTCAAAACCTGAGAGCCCTGGTAATGGAGATTCCCTATAACAAAGTATATTGACTCACACTACAATATAAAGGCTTAATCCTAAATCACCCACTGCTTTGGTTTAATCTGTTTAATCAGATTCCCCTCAGACTTAAACCCAATTTGTTTCTACTTCTGTTGCCCTGAATGAGCTTCGTGTCTCTGTGTGTAAAAGCTGGCCACCATGTGGCGGTGTGTAAACATCCCTACATGCTAACAATAAACACTCCAAACCTGCATTATCGTCTTCCGGATTTTCCAGAGTCGGTAAGTCTCCTCTTCATCATCCATGCTGCTTTAAGTAACTAACTGTTATCACACACGTCCTTTAAAGCCTTAATATGCGTGGGTTTTACAGTGGTAGAGAACAAACTGCCCCTTCCGAAGATACACACTACCGAGAAACACTTCCGGTGAGTGACGTCACGACACGAAGACCCAAAATGTTGCCTAAATAATTGCCTGCATTTTAACCAATATATTTTTTTATGTATGCTAATAACGAAGTGTATTTTTTATGCTAATAATGAAGTTTATGTTTTGTTAAAATAAAAAATACACTTCATTATTAGCAAAATAAAATCACTTATTTAAATATTTATTCATTTAAATCACACTCTAACTACATCACAACATTTCAATAGTTAAATTTACCAAGCATTTTCTTTTATAAGGTTTGTGTGAAACGATTAGAATTTTGATATTAAACTTTATTATACTATAAAAATGTTATATTTATTATTGTAACATACTTTCTTCAACAAACTGCAGTTTTCTTCAACAGCTCCTTTCTGACAAGGAGTCTAGTGTTAAAAGGAATGGTGTAACCTCTAGCTATAAGGGCACTGTTTGGGTTGGTACAAGCAAGTAGTTGTAATGGTGTAAATAAGTAATTTCAGTAGTGATATAAGTAAATAGTAAAAGTAATAATATTAATTAGAATCAGAATAAGAATCAGGTTTATTGGCCAAGTGTGTTGACACACACAAGGAATATGGTTCCAGCTATTTGTGACTATCAAAAGTACAAAAATAAATAACTGTACTATACAAGACAATACAGACATAAATAACACTGTACTATACAAGACAAGACAATACAGACATAAATAACACTGTACTATACAAGACAAGACAATACAGACATAAATAACACTGTACTATACAAGACAATACAGACATAAATAACACTGTACTATACAAGACAAGACAATACAGACATAAATAACACTGTACTATACAAGACAATACAGACAAATAACACTGTACTATACAAGACAAGACAATACAGACAATGTTTTAAACTCATAGTATCTTAAGTATGTATCCTAGTGAACCAGCATTAATGTATCCAGTGTTAAAGATTTAAGCGATTATATGGATAAGGGCTTCTGCCGAATGCTGTAAATGGAAATGTAAAGTTCTGTAATGTTTTCTAGGTTTAGTCATATTTAAAATACGTCACTCTTGCCTGTCTTCAAAACTTGAGAGCCCTGTTTAAAATATAAGAAGAAATATTAGTAGTATAAAAATCCATACTCCTAGTTGTAGCAATATAAATAAATAACATTAGTAGTAAAAATAATATATAAATACTCGTAGCAACATAACTAAAAAGAAGTAGCATGGACGTGACAGTGGGCGTGATTTGGCTTAGTTGTGGGCGTGGTTTGGTGTCGTGGGCGTGGTCACAGTGTGACTTGACAGAATGTGGATGTTACATAGAGCGCTGGTGTTTATTGCGCTCGGAAGCAGAGGCTTGGGCAGAGCAATGGTAAGATAGCCACCTGCACGTCCTGTGTGTCTGTGTGCCTTTATTGTTTATTTTACACTTGAAATTTTCTGAAATTGTGTAATAATTAGGTGAAAGGGCAGTGTGTGATCATCGTGTGTCCTTTATTTTGCTTCACTGCGGACAAATAGTAGCATTAGCTGCTAGCTGGGTTTAATTCTACACTGTCAGCAAAACTAACAGGCTGTATCTACATTACATACAGTATCTACATTTAATGCTACATAAAACAACATCCTAGCGTCTGCTCTGTGTTTATAACATGACACCGCGGATTATTGGGCCGTTTGGGGTTTATTTTACTGCCTCATATGAGTGGATTATTAACCTGAGTTAGCCAGTTAGCTTAGCATTTATAGATTAACAAACACTGATTATAGCACGTGAGGTGGATTCATTAGTGAACACACAAGTGTAGCTGCAGGTTCGATGTCTAAATAAAGGATTAACAATATAGTAAATTGGATTAATGGTGTACATCTAAGATATTAGTTAGAGCCTAAAGCACCAATAAACCAATAGAAACTAATCAACTAGTTTTTTTTAACATTATGGACTTGATGCTTTTTAAATGATTTGATTGCACGTGACTGCAGAAAGTCATTGATGTGTTCAGGATGTTATGTTGTTGTTTTTGTTAGTGTGGATACATGACACAGACCTGCTTAACACCTGAGATGCTGTTAGTTAGGTGTGTGTGTGTGTGTGTGTGTGTGTGTGTAAATCTACAATGTAGCAAAGGGATTATTATTATTAACAGTAGCTGCCTGCATCATCAGCTTATCACCTTAACGATTTTTGGTTCAGTGATGAATCAGGAATAAAGCACATGGCATGGTGTTAGAGGATATAATAATCTCGACATAAACCTGTGTTGCTGTTTCCACCTAAAAGTTGATCATATTCCCAACAAGTGTTTTAATCACACGTCAGTCCTAAGATTCACTAGTTATTGAGATTTAAAATAGAGGCATTTTACGACCTACATTAAAATCTCACCTTTAAACTGCGTTCTTAGAAGCAATTTTATGCAAAAGGTTATGTAAATATTCTTCTTTTGCCTGAAATCTCCTGAAGTTTCCTTTTAAAGCACCACCATCTGCATTGTGTGTGGATGACCTTTGATTTTCCTGCCATTTAACCCTGATTGCCTTTTCTCTTGTTTCTTGCAGTGTGCACAGGCCAGCGACTGGAAAAGCGCTAAGAGTATTTACGAATTTTCTGCCAAAGACATAGATGGAAACGAAGTGTCTTTGGAAAAATACAGGTGAGGATACACTGAAACAAACAAAAAAAAACAGTGAATAGTGTTACTGTGTTCATTTATAGAGACGTCAAAGCATTTTTGTATGTCGGTCTGGATAAGGGCGTCTGCTCGATGCCCTACATGTAAAATCTCCAGTGTTTTGTGTGGAGACCTATAGTGATAAGTATAGTTAAGTGCATTATTAAAGGCTAAGTGAAATAAGTGATCTATTTATCAGGAGAAAGGTGACCATGTAGACAGGGGTGTTAGTATCTCCTCAGAAAGATTTAAAAGCTGTTGTTCGCATCCTTGACAAAGTATCAGCATGTTGTGGCCCAGCGTCTGAGCTGTACTGTATATGGCACATACAACCACGATCCATGTTTTATACAGTCTTTCTATTACTATAGAAATCAAGAGAGTTAAATGGCAGCATTCTGGGTTAAAAACATTTGCTGTTTCCTAATATATAGTTTTTCCCTCTTCATTTCCAGAGGCTTTGTATGCATCATCACGAACGTAGCCTCTAAATGAGGCAAGACTCCAGTAAACTACACTCAGTTAGCGGCCATGCACACCACGTACACTGAGCAGGGTTTACGCATCTTAGGCTTCCCGTGTAACCAGTTTGGAAAACAGGTATCTGCTCTGCACTGCACTTTTTTCACAGCCTTCTTTTCTGTTGTGTAAAAACAGAGACTTTGCGACAGGCTGTTATGGTCTGTCACAGTATTTAATTATTTTCCTATAACAGCATTCTTTAATAAGTACCATCTCTGTGTTATATCAACTTTTATCTGAATTTTCGTACGCATGCCAGAACACTGACTTCACATTGACAATGTTGTGAAACAAAGCCAGTTTTAATGCTGCTTTGTCTCTGTAGGAACCTGGTACCGAAGCTGATATTAAGGAGTTTGCAAAAGGTTACAACGCAGAATTTGACCTCTTCAGTAAGATCGACGTCAACGGAGACAACGCTCATCCTCTGTGGAAGTGGATGAAAGATCAGCCGAATGGAAAAGGCACTCTGGGAAAGTGGGTTACTGTTATTATTTTTTCTCTTTGGAATTAACATGAATGTGTAATGTGTAATATTTCAGGAAATGTTGCAACATTAACTGTGTGTGTGCGTGTGTGTGTTTTCTCTCTTCTTCCTTCTTGCTTTCTCAGCAACATTAAGTGGAATTTCACCAAGGTAAATGTCTCTATACAAAATCCTCAAATTTTAATTATTTTATTATTATAGACTATCTGAGATGGAATCATTCAAATTCACTTTATTTCTTTTGTCTTTAGTTCCTCATTGACAGAGAGGGGCAGGTTGTGAAGAGATACGGACCAATGGATGACCCAAGTGTAAGTCCACTGATCGATATTACATTGATGTGAAACTCGCTCTTGTTTCCTGCTGTTGTCATGATTGTTAAATAAAGTGAAAATTCTGACCTTACATTAAATCGGCTATTGTAATTAATGGGAATAGAACCAGACGTTTATGTTGTTTCTCTAATGATCTTCTTTCCCCTACAGGTTATTGAAAAGGACTTGCCAAAATACTTGTAACTAGTAAAGACAGCTTCAGCATCTGTCCTGACTGACTGACTCACTGACTAGACACCTGCGCTCATGGAAGATTCTGGGTATTTTCAGGTTTATCCCAAAATAATGACGGCCTCTCCATAAACCTGCCTGCAGGTAGGACTGGCCTGATGACCCCCTTGGTGTGCAAAACCTTCCCCCTGGGATGCCTGCATATACCCAGCTATTCCTGCAGAGCCAAGACTCACTGAATCCAGCTCTATACTGACTGATGATCTTCACCGTGTAGCGATGAAGACTAATAAATTGTTAGAAGTAATAGCAGAAGAATTAAAGTAATAAATTATGAAGAAATTTGCTGTGGCTGTTTTTTTTTTCTTTCTTGGAATTGAATACTACAGATCATTAACCCTAAACATACACAATGATATACATTCACATTATTGTAAGTGTTTTTTGGGAGAGTTAAAGAAGTCATTTGTATTTTTCAGTTTCTGATATCTGCAGAGCTGGCTGTTATAAAATCCTGACAGCTTGTCCCCTGTTAACAATTCCTCTGTTACAGCAACATGCTTTATTGCCTTCAAAAGGAAAGTCACCATGACAAAATGTACTGAATGCAGAGCAGTGCTGATTTCTGGCCCGGAAAAATAATTCACACCAGAAAGAAAACTAGCATGAGTATTACACAGATATGTATTTAACATTTTCTAGCATACAGATTCAACCTTTTGTAATGCATTTTTTTAATGAGAAATGGCAGACTCAACCCTTAATGATCTTTTGAAGGCTGCAGTGCAGTACTGTGCAGTTTCAGTAACTCTCACTAGGTGGCAGTATTTCTCTGCTCTTACACATCTCTGCGGTGTTTTTCTTCATATAACATCCACACAGGATTTACTCAAGGTCCCTGTCAAAACTGCTGTGTGATTAAAACTGTTTATCATAAAGCATAACACAAAAACACTTTTGACCCTTTGCACTCAGCACGGCCTTGGGTAGGAAGGTCCATGTTGAGTGATCGTGTTGCAGGTTGAAACTCAGAAGTGACATTTAAATCCCCTGCATTGAAAATCCACCTTTTGTCTTTCCCCTTTATCATTTCTGCTTTGACGTCATTTGAAAGCTGATACTACAGTGACGTCACAGACCTGCCTGCCCTAGCGCGTGACGCAATGAACGGTTCATTTGTGGTGATTCTTATGAACAAACGATTTAGATGAATCGATTCAAGCGATTTGTTTAATGTTGTTTAACAGACACGTATTTTTACGAGTTTACGGTTTTATACTGACAGTTTGTCTACATCAACGTCGATGTTTGGCTCAGAAAGAAGAAAAGATGGCGGTTCACAGTACAATAATTTGAATATAACGGTATGAAATGTCAGTGTTCTGCAAACCAGATACTACTACTATTACTAACCAAACAAACCAGACATGATAATACCAAATAATGATAATTTCCCTTCCCGATTTTCATTCGTTCATTTGCGAATCGATTCATTTATAAAAGAATCGATTCCTTCGACGAATCACCCATCACTACGAGCCGCTGTGAGTTTCGCCGTGGTGTTTGCATGTGTGTGTTCTTCAAACGGGAAAACCTCACACAGCGGGGTTTCTACACCAATATGTAGCTTTATAACAACACACCGCGATGACTAGGGCTGCGTTATCACCGTTGACTTCACCGTAAATAGACGACGCTTTTTGCTGGAGCCGATGGAGGGAGCAGTGAGGCCGGCTGAGGCCGGAGGAAGCGCATCCTCACCCGGGGCCGCTGTGCTGGAGGAGACGGAGAGCGTCATTGGAGTCGGATACGGGATAGAAGGTGTGTGAGGGCGTTTGGGTTGTTTTGTTGTTGTTCAGCTCAATTTATTCAACGCTGTAAACGTTGTAAAATAACCGTTTTCTTTGCTGACATGAGATAAATGTGAAGCAGAACGTTAGCCGGTAGAGAATAATGCTAAAATTGTGTGTGTGTGTGTGTGTGTGTGTGTGTGTGTGTGTGTGTGTGTGTGTGTGTGTGCGCGCGTGTGTGTGCGTTGTCATGGATTCTCCAAGAATGCACCAATGTCATGAAGGACAAAATGTGTGAAAGAACTACCAGAGCAAAGGGGATTAAAGTCCACAGACTAGTTAAGGGTTAATGTAATGGTGCTGTTTTATTTTACACGCTGTTCATGTGTGTGTTGACAGCTGTGAGGTTCAGCCTGAGGGTTGTAGATCCAAACGGCTGGGTGCTCTCTCTCAGGTCCGGTGATTCCCTGCAGTTTTGGCCCATGCTGTGCTGCAGAATCTGCATGCTCTTTTTCCCTTCTCTCCTGCTGTGCAGATCTGTGCACCTCTCATTACACCTGCTTTATAGACAGGACTTCCTGCACAGCTGTTTCTGATCATGTATGCCAAGCAGCACGTCTTCATATTTCTCCAGCCATCTCTTATAATGCTTTTCCACAGAACCACAGGGCTTAATGTAGTATGGTAATGAATCTATCATCCATCAGCCTGTATTTTGCACGGCATAGCTCGGTACTCATGCTGATTTTAGTTACCCCACTGCCAACAAATGCCTACTGACCAGGAGGGATTGTTATCCATAGTGCATGCTTGTACGTTGGTTTGCATTTTCACTTTTCATTTGTGAGCTCGGTTTTCATGTTCTTTATGTGGGCTTCCTCTGGGTTCTCCAGTGTTCTCCTACCTTCCAAAAACATGCAGCAGGTGAACTCAGGACTCTGATTTGCCCCTCGTTTGTGTGCACCTGGTGTATTCCCACCTCATGCCCTTAAAGCTCTCCAATCTTTTTGTCAGATAGCTATCAATATGATAAAATTTTATTCAAAACTATTTTTTTCTTACTCCACTATCTCCACTCCATCAGTGGAAAAAAATCCAACATCAAACGAACGTGCGTCCTGGGATATAAAATGACAGTGGTTTAAACCATTGCACTGGGCTCTTTGCAGTGTGATTAACATTAAAAGTCAGTTAAAGAACCCAGAACATTAATCTTGGTTGTGATAAAGTATTGGCTGCACTTAGTTGAGTTGTAAACAAACACAGCATGAGTATTTAACCACAAGGCTACATGAATTTTCATCATAAAATACAAAGGTTTTCCTAAAAATAATTTCTCATATGCACCTTAATTTGTTGTAATAGTTCGCTGTTTCTCTCAATCCCAAAATCCTTCCAGGGTGCTCACTAAAAAATCCCACAATGCACCTCAAAAACCAAGGAGCATTGATGCTCAGTATGTTCCCCTACTGAAAGCGACATCATATCTCCTGAAGCTTCTCAGCTATAGTAAATGTCGGACGAATTCCCATCCAACTTTGTCTACAGAAGTATGTAGCTTGTTATTGCCGTTTCTCTCAAATGGTCAATGACAAACATTATCGGTTGTACTATATACGGTTTGTTTGAGTCTGAAAAGCGTTTCATTATTTTAAAATATCCTTTAGTTAGCCTACAAAGTACTTTGACAAAGACAAATCATTTTTAATAATGTACTTTAAACAACAGGAAAATGAGGTCAGGATGGTAAAGGGGCTGCCTGTCTCAATAATGCCAGTGGTGATGTTTTATAACATGAGTATGTAACCAGGTCCCTGGAAATTGAGTCATCATTGTCACAGTTTGTAATGAATCAGTGTCCTTACCAGTGCATCAAATCGTGCCTCAAACATGATATGCATGTATATCACGACCTGGGAGATGATTAATATGCACCCAAAGACCCCGGGAAAAATAACTTCCTTGTTATCCACAGCTGTACTTTAGGGACAGTGGACACAAAAGTGCTATCAAAGAGCTATCTCATCTCCAGCTACTCGTTCACACACAGTCTTTATGTGTCGATATCCTGTGTGTATGAAATGCACGACCTTTGAGTTTTCACTGGAGCAAACACTCCCCCGGATACAAAGCCTCTTCTTCTGTCTAATTGGAAAGATCAAGCATAATTCACACTTACAACACGATCTGAACGGTATCTTCATTGTGCTGAGGTGGATGGAAATCCCACAGAATCTCAGAAACGTCAAAACACACCTGTTCTAAAAAAAACTTTCTTTTGGGCCGATTATTACTCACTAAACTTTCCTACAATCTGTTTTTGTTCCTGTCTCTCGATCCAATCAGTTCATTAAACTTCATTAAGGATAAGCTTAAAGCTTTAATGGAAGATTGCGCTGAGCTGATGAACCCGAGCGCTTAAACAGGGTGCAGGAAGCTGTGAGCTCAAGCTGAGAAGCATAAATCCAGCATTGCTTCGGCACTCAAGCATGCTTCTTGCACCGTGTGTGTTTGTGAGATAGAGAGCAGAAATGTTAAGTGCGCTATCCAAACCTACCCATGGGGAAGTTATTAAGGTGTATTAGGGATAGGTTTTTTATAAAGACAGAATATTGTCTGAAATGAGGGTGTAGTTATGTGTAGCGATGTGCTATGTGCCTGCAGCGTTTATGAGGAAATAAAAAGAGAGGAAGTAGCACATGTGCATTAACGCAAGGCAAACTTTAGTTAAAAGGTCAACAAAGAAACTAAAATGATTAATTTTATTAAAAGTAACTGTGCAATTATGTGAAAAGATTGTAGTTTTCCTTTATTAATGAGACCTTAATACACTCTGGCGTAAAAGTTTCCCCTAAAGTCTACTTGACCATGCACTGTAATCAGCCATAATCCCCTTTCCACTTGATGTTGCTGAGAAAGCAAAATGGAAGGAGAGGGGGAAAAAAAAGGACACACACACACAGACACACACACAGACACACACACAGACACACACACAGACACACACACAGACACACACACAGACACACACACAGACACACACACAGACACACACACAGACACACACACAGACACACACACACACACACACACACACACCTTTTCCAGGTATGTGAGAAGTCACCCAAAGGAAAGAGGGTCAAACGTAAAGTCTAACACAAAGCCTTCAGCTTAAACTTCATTTAAAGCTGACAATACTAGTATGTGATGTTCTCTTCTGTTGCTGGTTCATCATACTACTCATTCTGAGATGCTTTTCAGTTCAGCACAGATGTAATGAATGACTATTTGAGTTACTGTAGTCTCCCCGTCAGCTCGAGCCAGCCTCTGTATTTTTCTCTGCATTTATCTGTACAGAACTGAACGCTTTTTTGTTTTGTTTTTCTCCATTGTAATGACTGGCCGATCAGATGACCGCACAAACGAGCAGGTGAACATAGAAAGTGGAATACAGAGGAATGCACAACCTGTAACAGGACACGATCCCTGATCCCTTGTATGGATTAAAGCTCTAGATCTCCTGCGTGCTATTATAAGAAATTTGCTAGACAAGTTCTTCATGCTCCAAGCATCATTAGTATAATACTTATTGCTTTCACTTGTTCTAATGTTCTTATGTGGGCTCTGTGTGATGTTTTGCTTTGATAATTATGAATTAAGTGGTTAGTAATCCATACAGACTGAGAGCTAAATGAAAAATCCTTAGCACTTAGACCTGCAGAGATTGTAAGAAATCCCACGCTCAGGCTCATTTGCATTGTGTATCGCACTTTAAAGGCGTGAAGCGTGGCCCCTGCTGTAGGCATTTATCCTGCTGGGATTCTTTCAGAAACGTGTTAGTGATTCTGCATTGTCTAAATCACTCTGAAATGTAAAATGCGATGTTAATAGTCAGATGTCACGGGAGATTACAGCACAGCAGCCCTGTAGTGTATAGTTTTGCCATGAAAGGCAGGAGGAGATGAGCGGCGTGTGATGATGAGACTTTTTAAAGCCCTACATGAAATTTGACTCCATAGATGTTTACTCCCAGGCGTGTGTATCGTTCCTTTTAAGACAATGTTGTGATCGTTTTACATGATCCACTGTACAAAGTACACAGTTCAAGTGGTCAGCCATTTAATAGATAATGAACCAGAGCTTGTGGTGATTCAGTGCAAACAGTTTGATGCTAATAGAAAAGTGTTAGCTTTAAAAGCACATATGCCACTCCTACTTCACTGTGACTGGGGTTTTAGGGCCACTCCTACTTCACTGTGACTGGGGTCTTAAGGCCATTCCAGCTTCACTGTGACTGGGGTACTGAGGCCATCCCCGCTTCACTGTGACTGGGGTCTTAGGGCCACCCCTGCTTCATTGTGACTGGGGTCTTAGGGCCACCCCTGCTTCATTGTGACTGGGGTCTTAGGGCCACCCCTGCTTCATTGTGACTGGGGTCTTAGGGCCACCCCTGCTTCATTGTGACTGGGGTCTTAGGGCCACCCCTGTTTCATTGTGACTGGGGTCTTAGGGCCACCCCTGCTTCATTGTGACTGGGGTCTCAGGGCAACCCCTGCTTCATTCTGACTGGGGTCTTAGGGCAACCCCTGCTTCACTGTGACTGCGGTCCTAGGGCCACCCCTGCTTCACTGTGACTGTGGTCTTAGGGCCACCCCTGCTTCATTGTGACTGGGGTCTCAGGGCAACCCCTGCTTCATTCTGACTGGGGTCTTAGGGCAACCCCTGCTTCACTGTGACTGCGGTCCTAGGGCCACCCCTGCTTCACTGTGACTGTGGTCTTAGGGCCACCCCTGCTTCATTGTGACTGGGGTCTCAGGGCAACCCCTGCTTCATTCTGACTGGGGTCTTAGGGCAACCCCTGCTTCACTGTGACTGCGGTCCTAGGGCCAACCCTGCTTCACTGTGACTGCGGTCCTAGGGCCAACCCTGCTTCACTGTGACTGTGGTCTTAGGGCCACCCCTGCTTCACTGTGCCTGGGGTCTTGAGGCCACACATCCTTCACTGGGAATAGGGTCTTGAAGTTACACCTTCTTTCACTGTAACTGGGGTCTTAAGGCCACATGGCATTTCAGCAGCACTGCAGCTTGCATCTGTAAACTATGCACTTTCATTTCATACAGTCTAATATAAAAGTTTGAATTGTGCTTCAGCATTGATTGTGACTGGGGCCACCCCTGCTTCAGCATTGTAGACCTCAGTGACTCATTGAGTCAGTGATTTAGTGATTCCTTGATTCAGTGTTTACTTTGGAGTGAAGCCGCGATTCCACTGCGTTCTGGCTGCAGCACATGCGTCTCTGCTGGGTGCAATGGGCTCCATCAGCACACACCATACAACACACACACCATAGAAGACATATTTTTACACTGGTGTGTCGTTTCCTTTTTCAGCCACATGCCTTTTGTAGTTGGAAACAAATGGCCAAAATCTGAGTCAAATCAAAGTCGTTTTACACAATAATTTATTTCCTGTGTGTTGTAGTTTATCTTTTAACATGTTTTCTGCAGCATAAAAGCCTTTTAATGATGGCCAGAGTGGATGAGTGCTCATTAAATATGAATGGCCTCGAGTGAAAAGGGATTCATTACCAGCATATTCACAGTGACAGCTAAAAATAGCCCTTCTATATTTAGTCCTCTTGTTGAATGTTCTTGAAGGTTGTGTAGAAATAAACAATGTATTTTTGGTCTCCTGCGTAATCAGAACCATTTCTCCTTCACTGAATCACATTTATAGTCGAATTTCTCCCACACGGGGCGTAACAGACAGGAACGTGACTCCTCTGTGACTCCGAGGGTGTGCCAGTGTCCTGATTGCTGAAATCCACCGTCTCTGTGCTGAAACACCACCACTTTAGCTTCATCAGCACGAGTAGCAATACATCATTAGTGCGCTGCCAGAACGCCTCTCATTTCATCCTCCAAGTCTTACTCAAGAGCGAAACCTTTCTCCCAGTCCCGCCTGCTACTCATTTAGGATCACGTCTGCTCTGGTCTGATCTCATCTGTTGGCTCTTTATTAATCTGGCATAAATGTTCCTTGGTGAAGCTGATCTCTGTTACACAGCTGAAACTTCAGTGCTGCATGTGATCTCTGCACTTTTTTATGGTCCATTCACACATACAAGGATTTTATCTTTGCTTGTCTCCAGTCGCTGTATTATGAAGTCACCTGTACTGCTGGAGTGACACCACTAGCATTCCAAATCAGTTTTTTGCTGTTAAACTTGATTATAATGTAGGGAAAAGAAGGAGAAGCGTCATGCGTCATAATCGGTGTTCCTATCTTATACACAGTGAACGTTTTCTGGCCTCTTCCCCATACATGACCTCGCATATGCCCACGATTGGCGAGTGTTGTTGTGATTGTCAGAGGAGAGAGAGTCTAGCAAAATTTTAACACAGTGCTTTATCGATGAGCTCTTTCTTTCATTACAGCTGATCTGGTTTATTCAAAAGCCAATAAGATAATTGGAGCATTTCTTCAACAATGGAGTTGTTGCACACCGTATCGATGTAGTTGTTTTCAGTATTCTCATCTGGCCCTTCTAGTCTTCTGCTGCAGAGATGTCAGAATGCTAATAGTATAATAACGCCAAGCTATAACAGGTGCTTATATAAACAAAAAACACTTAGATAGAGGATTGAGCCCAGACAGGGCCAAAAAAAATGGATATTAAATAGTTAAACACTTAAGAATAGCAGTAACAAATTGTTTGGATATATGAGCAACATATGAAAAATGAAAATGAATGTTTTGTCAGAATAAGAATATGAGGGGGTTTGAAAAGTTGCACATTGCACATGGGGGAGTAGATTAAGATCTTCTACAAGTGTCAACTTTACATGCAAGACTCACTTTCACTCTCTCTCTCTCTCTCTCTCTCTCTCTCTCTCTCTCTCTCTCTCTCTTTCACTCTCTCTCTCTAGGGTGCCAATAGTTTAGAAGCTACTCTTAAAAAAATGTACTGTGTAGGAACTGAAGGGGTTGAACGTGTGATGTGAGGAGACTCAGACCATGTAGTGGAATCTGCAGGCTGATTTGTGTTTATCTCACATAAAGAGAAGGTTAACTGGACGTTAACACACCAAACACTGTTTCTGTTGCTTGACTACAGAATTAATTGCTTCTCTCCCCTTTCTCTTTTTTTAGCTCAAAAACCCTGCACTTGCTTACGTGAGCGTTAATCCACTGCTGCTTGATGGAAATATCATCTTGTGTCTGCAGAGGACCAGTGTGTTTTGGGAGATTTTTACAGACAGTGGTCTTAAAGTCCAACAACACAACACATACAGATGCACTAACAAAACTAGTGTTCTGTTTTGTTAGATTTTGTGCATAGTTATAAGCATATTAAGCAATTTTTTTTAGTATATTTGTC
This sequence comes from Tachysurus fulvidraco, assembly GCF_022655615.1. Taxonomy (NCBI): domain Eukaryota; kingdom Metazoa; phylum Chordata; class Actinopteri; order Siluriformes; family Bagridae; genus Tachysurus; species Tachysurus fulvidraco. The sequence continues at coordinate 5,054,553 of NC_062539.1, read as the reverse complement.
AATTGATAGCTAAGTCAAAGCTACCCTTAGATCGGACTTCACAATAATAAAAAGTAAGTGAAGAAGCCCTGCATGTTGAGGACATGTGAGACGGGGCAGAAGTATGGCAGCTGAGAGACGTTCTGGCAGCGCACTAATGATGTATTGCTACTCGTGCTGATGAAGCTAAAGTGGTGGTGTTTCAGCACAGAGACGGTGGATTTCAGCAATCAGGACACTGGCACACCCTCGAGTCACAGAGGAGTCACGTTCCTGTCTGTTACGCCCCTGGGCAGATCTATGTTTCTTTCTATCTGTCTAACTCTGATAGGGGTTTGCACACACACACACACACACACACACACACACACACACACACACACACACACACACAGGACAACGAGGTGGGTAACTTAAGTGCCGTGCTGGGTGAAGTGCCGGGCTGGAGGTCAGGCGGCCAAGTCGGTGAACTAGGGAAGTAGTGTCAGCAGGAACTGTTGGCGAGGTTAACAGCGGTGGTGCAGGCAGCATGACTAAAGCAGTCTACGGTAGACTGAACTCTGCCAGGCATAGCTCCTGTAATGAGTAGCGCCATCCTTCTCATAGTCTCTTTCTGAGTTAATAGAACAGTATAAGACACAGGCTAGTTCCAGCTATATAGCCATTGTTACCTTTGAGCCATGCCCGGCCTCACTCGGGTCTCTCCTCTTCTCTGGGAGGGTGAGTGGACACACCGGCAGTTCTGATTGGTCTGCTGCCGCTGCCCCCAGCATTGCCCCACAGCCACACTGACAGCCGCTGTCTCTGGTGCTGAACAGGCACTTTCTCTTCAACACTGGAGCGCTAGTTGTCTTACCATAAGAGACTGTATGTCTACATCAGCTTTGCATCGTTGTCTATCAGTCAGTTGGCCTCTGTCTATATATCTGTCTGTCTGTCTGTCTCTATTTAGCTGTCTGCAGTTCCTTTGTTTTTCTGTCTGTATGTCTGTGTGTGTGTGTGTGTGTGTGTGTGTGTGTGTGTGTTACTCAAACCATGGTTTGTGAAATGGCTCCTATAACATGATGTTCTGAAGCATCATATATCAAACGGACACAAGCCAATTTAGTTATTACTCATGTTCTAGCAGGTATAAACAGTTGTATTTCTTCCTTCTACTGCTCCCTATTCGGGGTCGCCACAGCAGATCACGTGGTCTGCATATTATATTTGGTGCAGGTTTAACACTGGATGCCCTTCCTGACACAGCCCTCCCATTTTTATCCGGTCTCCGGACCGGCACTCACAGTTAACATTTCGGTGGCTGGGTTAGCGCCCTGGAAATTGGGAATCGAATGCGGGCCGTGGAAATGAGAACGTGAGATCCTGCCGCTGGACCACCTGGAGGCCTATAAACAGTTACCTCACTAATCTCATTCGAGACTCCTTATACAGACACTGGAGACTCCTTATACTGACACTAGAGACTCCTTATACTGACACTATAGACTCCTTATAATGACACTGGAGACTCCTTATACAGACACTGACACAGGAGACTTCTTACATTGGGTAACATGGGGCAGTTAACAAATCTACTCTCTTGTCTAATAGCAGTTGTATAAGAACCAGCCTGTTTTTGAAGGAGTTGCTTTGTTGGAGGTGAAAAAAGACACAGACGGCATGACCACACACTGTCCTGTTTAATTTCTCACCACACTCAGACCTCCCACACTTACACACTTTACACACACACACACTCCTCTGTGAGAGTCTGTATCCACAATGTGAACTAAAACATACTCAGTGTGTAACATTGACTAAAAGTGTATTTGTGGATTCTCTGATTTAGCCAGTCCAAAACACACACACGCACACACACCCACACACACACACACCCAATCTTTGGCCAGGTTGACACTGGTTGCTTTGCATGACTTTATTTCACCATATCACTCTCCACATAAACAGCTTTACTGGGTGGCTTTTCTCACAGATGGGAGCTTTACCCAGAATGCAGTGGTTCTTGCATGGTTGAGACTTCCAATTACCCACACCTGCTGTCTCAGCATATCTTTCCAAATGCAGTGCATCCATTGTGAAATCCTCCAATTATTTTACACTATAGCTGTCACATCAAGGTTGAAGGATCAGGAGCTCGTTCGGATGTTCTGGGACAACGTTGCTGTAGCAGCATCGCTCCTAAGAACCGGACCGTTTGGTTTCATCTCTGCCATTTACCCGAGTGGAGATTGAGTAATTCGCGTAATTAAATGTTTTATCTGGTAGGATTAGCCAAGCTGTTGTCAGAGAGTGACTGTGACTAACAATGTATTGAAATCACTCACAGATGCTGTATAAGATGAAAATGAAAGACGTGTGAGACAAATTAAATTTAACCCACGTTTACTTTTCTGCACACAGCATCACACTTGTTCTGTGTCTTTTCAACTATTCCCTGCTTCCTTCGGTTATTTCTACCCAGTTGTTTCTGTCCAAAAGTATAATATCTTCTCACACAGACAGAGTCTTACTTCCTGTGACCTACTTCCTGTTTCATGTGCTTTCATTTCTGACTCGAGTGGTGTTTGGAAGCCTGCAATGAACTTTGATGATCATTCTTGTAAAAGTAAAAAAAAGGGTATTTGTTAATTTGTTATTAACTTGCATTCTTCTTCTAATAACCACACGCTACAGGGCAATTTTAATGTTTAGGTCATACATGAGTGTAAAAGTTTACACACCCTGTGGACTGAATGAAAAGGCACCCTTAGTTTGTTGGTTTTCACTGATGCTCTTTCTTTAGGACAAGTCATTTAACCAGCAGTAACAGTGGAAAAAAACATGCAGTGAGAAACATTTTGCTTTTTTTCACACATACCAGTGGCTAGAAGTTTGGATTTGGACAATACAACTATTGATACTCCACAGTCAATGTTTTTCTCACTCTACTTTCCATCCCTGAGAAAATTTCACTTCAGAAACTCACACGGTGTCTGTTACTCTTCACAACTACAAGCATGCCAGTTTTATCCGGTTTGAACTATTTGAGTAATTTAAAATCATCCTTTAACACACCCATTAGAGTGAAAAATTCATGCCACGGTTTCAGACGTATAGAACATTTATAATCATGGCATTTGGCAGACGATCTTATCCAGAGTGACTTACATTTTTATCTCATTTTATACAACTGAGTGTTAAGAGCCTTGCTCAGGGACCCAGCAGTGGCAGCTTGGTGGACCTGGGATTCAAACTCACAGCCTTTTGGTCAGTAGTCCAACACCTTTATCACTAAGCTACCACCTCCCCACATATAAGAACCAGTATAAAAGCTCTGGGCTGATTTTTACAGACATGATCTAGACAGTCTGTCTCTCTGTCCTTCCAGAATAATCCTGTTTCAGAGCCACAGGAGGTCTGGCAGCTGCTGCGCTCCAGTGGGATTAGGGTCAGGATAAAAACACACAAACACAAGCAGGTACAGGAGAGAAGTGCGTCTACGTTCTCGCTGTTACCAGAACAGACAGCTCGGATATGCTTGAGTTTCTCATCAATGCAGTGGGTGGAGCCTGAGAAAAGATTGTTGTTTGACCTCATACTGACTCTTATGCACAGCAGACGAAAGACCTGCGTTTAAAAATTTTTTCAAAACAATTAATTTGGTTGTGCTCCGTTTAATGAAGATTTTGAACCTTCAGTGAGAGGAGGCCAACCCTGTGAAGATCCTGAGGCATCTAGAGATTATGCCAAATACATGTGGTCTTTGAGGGCAATACAGTCTGTATATGACTATAGAAATGAAACTATAATATAATAACACTTTCCAGGGTTTATAGCAGTTTATAATCACACCCTCCAGTGTCATCCAAATGAGGATGAGGTTCCCTTTTGAGTCTGGTTCCTCTCAAGGTTTCTTCAAGTCAAGTCAAGAAGCTTTTATTGTCATTTCAACCATATATAGCTGTTGCAGTACACAGTGAAATGAGACAACGTTTCTCCAGGATCACGGTGCTACATAAAACAAAGACAGGGCTAAGGACATGTCTTCCTTTTCCATCTAACAAAAGCCACATTGATGTGGCAGTCAGTGTTGTGTTTCTCCTCTGCTTGAGCCTAATCGCAGCCCTTTATTGGCTGTTCAGCCCTTCTGCTAGCCAATGATTTAGTTAGACTCATGCCATGCGATTAGCTTCCTGCTCCTAATCCTATTGCCTCTCTGTACTGATCAGCCCACAAATAGAAAAGATCTACGCAAACCCCGAGCATCACTCGTCCCGCCAGGAGCCGCATGACATCTGAGGTGTGTATTTCCTGCCCTTAAGGTTGTTTTGTATCACAGCTAAACGACTGTAAAGAAAGTCATTAGGTAGTGAAGGGGTTCGAGTTCAGAGTTTCTCAGGCTTTTGTTGAGTTGTTTTTCTCAAGCAGTAAATTGAATTTTTACTATGTTCAGGTATATCAGCTTGGAATTTGTGTCTCAGGTTGTTCCTGATGATGTGATGTGTGATAAGAGCTCTGCAGTTTAACATTGTACATCTATTACAAGCTGTCAATCGAAAATACTCCAATAAACGAGTTAAGAGATTGGAGTTAAGACAATTGACACAGGAATCTGGCTGTCTCAATGCCCCGCCCCCTTCTGCCCCGTCTCACATGTCCTCAACATGCAGGGCTTCTTCACATACTTTTTATTATTGTGAGGTCCGATCTAAGGGTAGCTTTGACTTAGCTATCAATTGACAAATATACTAAAAAAAAATGCTTAATATGCTTATAACTATGCACAAAGTCTAACAAAACCTAAATGGTGGTGATAAATAATTTCAAAATTTAAGGATTAAATATGCTATTATTTTTTTCTTGCATTAAAGAGGATGCAGATTGTACAGCTGGTAAGATTATTACATGCTACTCTACTGTCCTTCAACCTGAAATGGTTGAAATGCTGATTTTCCTGTCGTGTTTAAGCTATCGGAAGATCCATTCATTTCAGTTTTTTTCCCAGAGAAAAAGCAGTGTTGCATAAATCAGATGCTGCTAACTGAGTTGCGCTTAATAGCCACAATGATATCGTATGACTCATTCCATGCAGCACAATGCTGTAATAAAACCAGATGTTCTCCTGTTCATTTCAGTGTCTCGCTCCTGCACTGTGCTTTCTTTTCTTCTGGTTTTATTCATTTTAGAATTCCTTAATTCCTCCTGTTATTGACTTCCTGTTTGGCACTGTTTCAGTGTGCAGAGACGGTGATTAGTTGCACAAGTGTACCTGATGGATTGGTGTTACTTTGCCTGGAGTCAGAGGGCTGACAGAGGGCGAGCTGAGTAAAACGTAGGACACGTGAATCATCCTCTATTCAGATACAGAAGTTCACTCGACAGCCGCGACACGTTTTGGACGCATTGTCTCTTTTGCAGCTTATCAAACTAATTGTTTTCCACATGAATCCATGACATTGAATTTTGTTTGTAGTAGGCTGGTCTAATCTTTATGGATGCACAGCACATGCAGTCTGAGTCACTTATTCAGCCTAAATTCAGATTTTTTCTTTTTTTTAATTCAGTTTGGAAAATGAAATGGTGTCTTAAATCTAGAGCATCACAGTCTCTGAAGAATATCCCCAGAATAACTGCACGTGTCCTGCATGAACTAGACTTTTCAGCAAGCCATACGCTCTTTAAAAAGTAGGCTAGCGAGTGTGCATGTGTGTGGTTGTGTGTAGGGATGTGAGCGTGTGTGGGAGTAAGTGGGACAGCTTTAGGGTCTCTACAGAGGCAGCATTACACATTGTGAGTGCTGATTATTGAACGTTCCCGCTCAGTCCCACAGCTTTTTAAATTCATTATCACCCCTGTAGGAGGTGGTGGGAGTTCGGTTGTCCTGGAACCGTACTCGTCCACGATTGTTCAGGAAGTAAATGCGTTTTAGCCGATGATGACATCGTTAGTTTGCAAAACACGCGTGTACCATGAGAGGCTGACGAATGTTTTTGGACATAGAAGAAGGAGCCGTACAGTGCACCAAAATAATAAATTAATAAATAATGTAATGAGCCACGCCGTGTTCTCTGGACACATTTGTGATGACAACAGAATCAAGCGAGTCTGAAGGCTGTATCAGCACTGGGAACAATCAGACTCAAAGCATGTGAAGAAGTGTGAAACGAGCGCAAATGTGGACGAGCCTCTGTGAGATCCTGTGTCTGACTCTAAAGTAGGTAAGTGGGACTTTATAGTGATGTGCGACCCACAGACGCTCTGTTCCGCACACCGTCGGTCTCGACATATAACAGAGACAGTGACATGAAGATGTTCAGATTAAGCAGAAGAAAATGAAAATACATTTATCTGCAGTCGACCGTAGAATTTTCTTCACCTACCAGTTCACCTTTATCTTCCCGACTAATCCCTTCTATCCCCATGCCAGCAAAAAAAAGACGTGTATTAGTGTAGTGTGTATTAGTGTGCAGTCAGTAACATGTTTATGAACTCCATTCCTCACCTCATTTCTCCATTTCTCAATAATTCTTCACCACCTTAACGTTGAGCTGGAACACGCACTGAATCACGTAATCGACTCATCTGCACAGGAGGAGCTGTAATACTGTGACAAGTAGAACAGCTTGGATTTTTATCTATTCTCCGGACACAATGGACTCATGAAATGGTCTGAAAATAATTTGAAAATAAGGCCAGTGTCTGTTTTCCCCTAAAGGACATCAAAGGCTGTATTTTCCTGCCGCCTTTGGATATTTTCCCTCAATCAGATTCCCCTCCATTCTGATCTACAGTATATATAAACCAAGAGGAATCAGTACTCAGATGTGTATTAAAGGAGTGGTTCATATTTTTTAAAGCCCTCTGCTGTCAGTGAGCCCAAGTTTGACTCCACATACACTAGAGACTGCACACAGTTTTTTTTGCTTTTTTTGTAAGGAAACATGGCAGCTGTGTTTCAGTCTGAAGCCAAAATTGTTTCAGGGCCAGAAAATCACTAACAGCACCTTTAAGCTAGCAGGTAGTCTGTGTTTAGTTACTCTTATGTTTATCAACCTTAGTAGTACTGGGATGATCTTATATTACATCTTTATACAGCTTGCTTTTATACAGCTTGACGAAGAAGAAGAAGAAGAAGAAGAAGAAGAAGAAGAAGAAGAAAAGGACGAATAATTAGTGCCTTTCTCAAGCAACCCAAAGATGCTTAAAAAATATTGGAAAAAATAAATACAGACTTTGTGTGGGTGTGTGGTTGGGTGTGTGTGTGTGTGTGTGAGAGAGAGAGAGAGAGAGAGAGAGAGAGAGAGAGAGAGAGAGAGAGAGAGAGAGAGAGAGCACATGTGTGTCTGTGCGTGTGTTTGTTTGGTCAGCATGTTGTAAATCTCTTTCTCGCAGCCACACAAATGAAGCAGAGGCAATTTTAGCTCATCTCTGTTTCAGGTTTAAGCACATGGTCCTTCATGAAAGGCTGTGACTGTTCATTTTGCTGCCTCTGCAGTAAACACACACACACACACACACACACACACACACACACACACACACACACACACACACACTATCTCTCTCACACACATACAGCTTACTGAGTAAGCATTATGTATTTAGTTTTTTCCAGTTTTCTGATTTATGATCCCAGTCAGACACGCACACACACATACACACACACACACACACACACACCTCTAAATATTTCTGAATGTTGTATTCTGTTACACCGTGATGCTTTAAAGATCTGTGGATGAGCTTGTGAAGCAGCCCACTTGAATAAAGCACGTAAACCCTCCAGCATATCCAGTTTGACCTTGGAGTGTTTATACACACAGACGAATGCACACAGAGCAGGAGCTGTGAGAATCATGCTGTGTTCCTGCAACTGATTTACTGCATAATCACTATTTCTGTGTGTAAAAGCGGGGAGATGTATCAGTTCACTGTATGACCTGATTTGTTAAAACTGTTCCATTTACATTAGGCCACATAAATGAGTCTCGACGAATCGGATATCAATCCGATCTTTCTACTCTCGCCCAAAATGCAAATATATTTTACCTTATTTCCGGGTAACTGAAATCAAACACGCTTTGGTGTATATACTTAAATATACTTCTGTTTCTATATGTTTTACAAAGCTTTTGTTGGACGCTTTTATCGCTCCAAAAAGCAATAAGTGTCTGCACGTCGTCCATGTTATTTGTTTCTGGCACGATGCACGACTCGTGAGTCACTTGCGAGTGACGTACTTCCATTTGGGAGGAGTATAGCGCTGACGTATGTGGCTTGAACAACCACATTTATTTACACCTGTCCAGTTTCATCTGAAATGCGTCCCAGACCACCTCTTGAAGGGGTTTGAACGATCAGGATTTATATCCGTCTCGAAAACGTTTCGTAGGGCATTTAGACCTGGTCTTTTTACCATCGGATAGCTATCTGATCACAGAAAACGCATGAAGAGACCAGGTGTAAAAAACATGTCGTGGTAAATTAGACCAGTCGTGTCAGATGTTTTTCCAGCTTTACTGTACTGAAGGAAACAACAATATTGGTTTAGATGGAGAAACTCGAACGTTTGAAATGTTTTCTTTTGTCTTTTTAACTTTGTTCTGAAAGTGGGGTTTTGTGTGTGTTTGTTTCAGACTTCGCTGCTAAGAAGCCCTACATAACTGAGGTGAGTGTTACCGAGGAAAGGTACTCTCAGACACACACTCACACACACTTTCACTACCTCTACTGTATCTCTCCCTCTCTGTCTCTCTCTCTGTCTCTCTCTTTCAATCTCACTTGCACACAAACACACATCACTCTCTCTCTCTGTCTGACTCTCCCTCTCTTTCTTACACGTTCTATGTCTGTCTGACTCTCTCTCTCTCTCTCTCTCTCCTGCTGCCCCCCCAGATGCCGTCCTCATCCTACCATACAGGAATTGGCCTTGAGAAGAAGATTGGCCATCGGCGGGTGGATGCATCAGGGGAGACCACGTACAAAAAGGTCTACCTACTACACACCTTCAGCACACTACTCAACATCCATAGAATCGTTTTTTTCTTTATTTTTATTTATTTCATCCTCTCCTTTTGCTTTCTTTCTTTATTAAAGCCTTTTCACACATGACCATGCGAGTACATAGCTTTTTAGCACAGAGGTTTGACCCTTTTGCCCGTCTCCGACCCACAGACCACCTCCTCGGCCTTGAGAGGTGCGATCCAGCTTGGCATCGGCTACACGGTGGGTAACCTGAGCTCCAAACCTGAGAGAGACGTGCTCATGCAGGACTTCTATGTGGTGGAGAGCATCTTCTTTCCAAGGTGTGTGTGTGTGTGTGTGTGTGTGTGTGTGTGTGTGTGTGTGTGTGTGATCTAAAAATCATCTGTAGATAATTGCCTTCACCATTCCACCACTTTTCAGCAAAACTGTACAAGTGTTTAGATATTTTGAAAATGTTTAAAACGTTGAACTCGACATCTCCAGCATTGTAAATCTCTTTAATCATTCAGATCACAATTTTATTAGAATGCAATTTTGCTTTCAAAAATGTATCAAGTGCGTATACATGTAATAATACAGTAACGACACATTTACACACAAGAAGCAAAAGACAGCTGACATATTAAGTTTTTGCAAATTCCTTCCAATAATGTTATGTAATGATGTCCTCACAATGTGAAAGTGTGCATCAGTATTAACCTTGCTGTGAGAGTTATAGTCATAGCTGCTGTTCCACCTTTCCGACCAATCAGAATAGAGTATTCAGCAGCACTCTGGTATACGTCACGTAGTGTGTGTTGTGTTGTACAGTTACTGTAAGTCTCAAGTTATTACAAAACAATCCGCATTCTAGTTTTCTAACCTCGATTTTCTCTGTGTCTCAGTGAGGGCAGTAATCTGACTCCAGCTCACCACTTCCCAGACTTCAGGTTTAAAACCTACGCCCCCGTGGCCTTCCGCTACTTCCGAGAACTCTTCGGGATTCGACCCGATGACTACCTGGTGAGCAGAAAACCTTTCTTTGTATCACAAGGTGACCTTTACACACTGATAGTACTATAAACATTATACACCAAGTGACCAAACACTGATGAATCTTTAACAAGTTCATATCTCAGGATTGTTCGTACAAAAGGGGAAGGAATTTCAGGGTCATCAGTTGTGTTGCTTTAGGGAAACAAAACAGGAGTCTAATAACAATAATCTAATCCAAGAGACCTTTTTTTATCATCTGTAGTGATAATAAAGTGACTAAGTATGCGCTGATCCTGACCTCAGATCAGTGTGTCATGGTACACAAGTCAGATCCCTGAAAGTTACTCTGAAAATCACAGGTGTGTGTAACGGCACGTTGTGTCCTGACTTCATGTGTAAGCTCTGTCAGTAAACATAAAACACGCAACGATAAAATACGTCATTATATCCGAACACATAACATGAAATTCAATGCAGCACCGTGACAAAAGCTCGGACAAGAGCATCACATCAGCACATGAGTCTTCTGTCCCCTGCTGTTGTAGATCAAATGAACAAATACACAACCTAATGTGATTTCCAGGGCAGTGTGTTGCTCTGTTTGTTCAGCTCACAATGGCTTTGTGTTTCTGTCTGCGTTTGTATCTGTGTGTGTTTATAGGGTGCAGTTTCCTGACCAGAATCTATAATCCAGCCCAATTAAGCCCCAGAACAGCCGTGTCAGAGGTTTATACTAATAAAAGCTTGGGGAATGTTAGTTTTAATGACAAATAAAAGTGTTCGACAGGGAATAACAAACCTGGTCTTTATAGTAATTAGATTTATAAACAGTATTAATACAGAAGAAAATAATGAAGAAGACGTATTGTAGCCTTAACATGTTTTTAAAACTTCACCATATCAATGGTTATACATTTTTCTTTTATAAATAACAAAGTTTTTAAATATGGCATTAGCTAAATATTAGTCACAGATTTTCTGGAGCGCAGTCATACGTATTAGACGGAGCAAATGAATATAAAGCTTATAGCTGACTTTACTGTCAGAGCTGCTGGTATGGAAAATGAATCAACCACAGAATTCAACCATATACTGTAAAAAGTGATGTTTAAATTCCAATCGTGCGAAGTGCTAAGCGAGTGATGTGGCACATTGGTGGTGATAACACAGTTCTTATAGATTCATGCATCACTGCTGAGGTGACATATCCTGCAGTCGTGTCCAGAGAAGAAGAGAGAACAGAAAAAGGCCTGCGCTACACAGCTCAGTGTTTATTGCTCTAATGATACATTCTAGAGAAAAATTGAAAATAAAACTCTCAAAGAAATAAAGGGTTAAAAATCTTTCTCTAACCTGTTTGTTTATGTACTAATAGTAGAAATGTGTTTTGTTTTTTATTAAAAACAATCATGTATATTTAATTTAGATTTAAACCTGATAGATAGATAGATAGATAGATAGATAGATAGATTTTTCATCCTGATGTGAAATTCACAATAATAATATACACAATAATAATATAACAATAAAAATCTATTAATTATTCACAATAATGTTTATTAGCTCTCAGAACATGGAGATCTCAGAATGAAAATTGTACATTTACTGTACAGATTTAATATTAGTCATTATCATTATTATTAGTTTTAATAGGTTAGTATTCATTAAGTAATTAATTATCATTATTATCGTTATCAATGATTAATTAATTAGTATTATTATTATTGAAGGAGAAGAAAAAAGTGTGCAGTCAATGTCTCAAGTTTTTATTCTCAGGACATAACTAATGTTTTTATTCATCGCTCTGAGGTTTCGCTTTCTCCTGGTCCACAAAATGTATTCCCAAATTACATTAAAATAAAATTGACAGTGTTGTTTCCATCTCTCTATAGTACTCTTTATGTAACGAGCCCCTGATCGAGCTGTCAAACCCCGGTGCTAGTGGATCCATCTTCTATGTTACCCGTGATGACGAGTTTATCATCAAAACTGTGCAGCATAAAGAGGCGGAGTTTCTGCAGAAACTCCTTCCTGGGTACTATATGGTGAGTTTTTAACCACTTCTTACCTTTCTGTTCCTGCAGTGAACCCTATGCTACTTGCTAGTGTGTATATCGTGTTCTTTATGGCATAAAGAAAGATTCCAGTTTGTCCGACTTTTATGCGATTCTAATTTTTCAGCACATTAGAATAGTACAGTATATTATTTCAGTAATATTTTGCACACACAATAGCTACATTATTAATATTATTATGATGAGTGATATTAAATATATAGTTTAATACTATAGTTTTTAGATTCATTTGAATAATTGAATGCATTTGTGATACAGATGTTTGCACTGAGCACTGTTCTACACTGTTCTTTTAACGTCCTGTAATCAGCTCCAGTCTGCTGTTTACGTTCTCGCCTTGGCTCTTCCACTGACCAGACTGGATCTAATCGAGTGGGAGTTGAATTCTTTGAAGTGAATAAACAAGTGGGTGGCAGCAAATGACTCACTATGAAGCATGTAACTCTGCAAAGCAAGAAGCTTCCACAGCTCTTTCTGACCTGGACTTTTCCCAGCATGTCATTAAGAAGCATTAGCGTGGCCTTGGTACACTGGTGCCTCGACCGTGTGAGGTGTTAACTGAGCTGGGAGTGTGTGTTTTATTACGAAGAGCAGACGATTAACAAGGGTTAGGGTTGGTCTCTTCTCTTCTCTTCTCTTCTCTTCTCTTCTCTTCTCTTCTCTTCTCTTGCCTTTGGCCCCCTCTTTTATTTCCCTTGTGTTTCTTTAATTTCCTTCTCTTCCTTTGCATTACCTTCCATTCCATTGTTTTTACACATTTTCCTTCACCTTTCCTCTTTTTCAGAATCTAAACCAGAACCCTCGGACACTGCTCCCCAAATTCTTTGGCTTGTACTGCATACAGTCTGGCGGAAAGAACATTAGGATCGTGGTAATGAACAACGTTCTGCCGCGTGTCTTCCGCATGCACCTGAAGTTTGACTTGAAGGGCTCCACATACAAGCGCAGAGCATCCAAGAAAGAGAGAGAGAAAACCAAGCCTACCTTTAAAGACCTGGACTTTATGCAAGATGTGCCTGATGGATTACTGCTGGACACAGACACTTACAACGCCCTGGTCAAGACCCTGCAGAGGGACTGCCTGGTTAGTGACTGTTTGTGTGTGTGTGTGTGTGTGTGTGTGTGTGTGTGTGTGTGTGTGTGTGTGTGTGTGTGTGTGTGTGTGTGTGTGTGTGTGTGTGTGTGTGTGTGTGCGCGCGTGTGTGTGTGTTGGTCCACATTACCAAGCTATATGAAGGAAACTTTATTGTGTGTGTGTGTGTGTGTGTGTGTGTGTGTGTGTGTGTAGGTGTTAGAAAGCTTTAAGATCATGGATTACAGCCTGCTCCTGGGTGTCCACAATGTGGACCAGGCTGAGCGTGAGCAGCAGACAGAGGGTTCTCAGAGCAGCAGTGATGAGAAGAAGCCTGCAGCCCAGCGAGCACTTTACTCCACAGCAATGGAGTCCATACAGGGAGGAGCTACATGTGGAGACATTGACACAGAGGACACGTAAGCACACACATAACCAAACTCACACACATTTAGAGCTAGAATATTTTTTAGAAATCTATGTACAACCAAGTGTTAACCCTCTGGCAGAGGCAACCAGGTCTTACTATGAAGCCATCGATCTTCACCAGCCACAAACAGCCCTAAAGCATCTCAGCTGCTGGTGTGCAGAATTAAAAAGGCCTTTCTGATTTTCTGTCTCTGATTAATATCCATGTGATTTTCACAAAAATCGGACAGTCACTTTGGTCAAAGACACACAAGAATGCAAGCAATTATTTCAAATATTATAATATTTTGGTTGTGTGCATTAAGTTTAAATGTCAAAATTTGTGCCACATGTTTTGAGTGAAAATGCCATTATAAGGTAAGGTAAATGGTTTTAGACTGGAAAATCTGGTACAATCGTTTTTGCATATTCTATAGAAGGGTGCCAATAATTCAGAACTGAAAAAGGAATTTATAAGGAGGAACTTCATAGTGGATGATATAATATGAAGGATATAAAGGTACCATGTAACAGATGAGCCATCTGTTTCCTTTTCTCTCTTCTGTCACAGAATGGGGGGAATCCCAGCAGTGAGTGGGAAAGGCGAGAGGCTGCTGCTCTTTATTGGCATTATAGACATTCTGCAGTCTTACAGGTACACTATGTCCACCCTTTTCCCAGACATCTAAAATGTCCCATGATTCATCATGTGTGCTAGTTTTCTGTTTCCAGTTTTGTTTACATTGTCAACTGCAGACGGTTTTGAAACAGAAAATAAAATGATCACAAGTAACTTACAGAATCATCAAAATTCACAAGCTTTATCTTAATTGTTTTTGGCCAAAATATACTATAATATACTTTAAATGTACGACAGCATCCTAGCATTCACTGTATGAGGAGTAGAACCATACAGGGATGCCCAGATACAGGAAACAAACACACAGTATTGAAATAGAATCATGTCAATGTGCATCAGTTTAAGCATCTTATTTCCAGAGGGTCATTCATCGTTGTTTTCCAGTGCTTCATTTTTGTGATATTTAATTTTTTTTTTTTTTAAATCCGCACGTTGTCCCAGTCTCTTATCCACATACAGTAGTATGTAACTTGTCTTTATCTAACATAATATATCTTGACATTCATGAGCTGTCCTGCAGGGTATGGTGTCATCTTGTGTAAAACATACTCTTACATAATCACTGTGAAAGCAAGGGAGAAAAAAAAACACAGTCCTGTATTGAATTTGCATTTCTGGTCCTGGCCGGCACTGGCAAGCAGCATCTCAGTAAAATGTGTGTTTATCTTTGCAGACTCATTAAGAAGCTGGAGCATACGTGGAAAGCACTGGTCCATGATGGAGTAAGTGTGTGAGAAATGAGCCCATATCGAGCTCACAGCTTCTGCAGTACTGTTTTATTGCTGTATTCTATCTACTGCAGCACTTCCTCTAATGCAGATCAGAGATTGCATGTAAAAAGAGTTCATACATTTTTTTTTATCAGGAGAAATATCCGTTAATAATCAAACTTGTTGACAATAGAAAACATTGAATAAGGCAGAGGCTCTGTTCAATAATGTGGCAAATATAGGACTAACTGAGTTTAAACGAGCTTGTTTTCGTAATAATGTATAATTCAGTACTTAAGAATATTATGCAGGAATTTATGTGGATTATTTCATTAGTATTAATTAGAGCAAAACTAATTTGAAAAAAAAAGTCATTACGAGAGGACAGAACACACATCTGAACCTGACAATACTTGATAATTACATAAGCAACGAGTACAAACTGACCTAATGTGCTTCACAAACAGTAGCTACTCATTATTGTTTACGAGATTACTGAGGTCTGTTTTGTTTAACTGCTCTGTGTTGAACCCTGTAACTGAGTGTTTATCTTTAATTTAAGAAAGTCAGAAAGAATTATTGTCTTTATTTATACCTTATATAATCTGTGTACTTACAGAAGTTAATGCAGGCATTTAATATGTAGGCAGAATATAAGCATCTTTTTAGATGTATGCAACACCTTAGTTTTTGTTTTCGTAGCCAGTAAAAACTTCAGTGTTTGTTACTGCTGTGCTTAAGGAGACTACAGTATAGGTTTACAGTACATAAAAGCACAATGCAGTAGTTACTGTAATACTGGATGTCAGCAGGCGGTCCCTGTCTGTCTCCTGGCTGTGAAGGTAAATTATTAAAACCAGACACCATCTGGATGGCATGGTGCCCTGCTGGGTAATCCCACCCTCTGGGCTCATGTATCTGTGAAGAAGAAGAGTGTGCGTATGCATGGCACTGGGCTGCTAAAGATGATCTGAAGTACACCTGGATCTTAGATACAGATCTTTTGGGTCTGGTTTTTCACCAAAGCTTGCAGATAGATCATTTTGTGGCCTGAATGAGTTTCTTTTCACTGACAACCTTCTGTTTTCTTTAACTGTCATTTCTCCTCTGCTACAGTATGTCGCTCTCTTTATGTCTGCTCTTTCCTCTGTCTCTGTAGGATACAGTATCGGTGCATAGGCCAAACTTCTATGCTGACCGGTTCTACAAGTTCATGAGTTCTACAGTATTCAGGAAGAGCTCCTGTAAGAACTCAACACATTTCATCATCCTGTATTCAAACCACTAACATCACACAGGATATACAATATACACTAAATACTATTAAGGTTCAAAGCATTTTGAATTCAAGTGAATTAAGAAAATGTAGACATTAAATATTGGCGTTGTTGTTGTTGTGTGAAATTTGATCCTTTGCGATTTACAGTGCTTTAATAACACATTCCTTCGTAATTGTTCTAAAAACCAAGGTGTTGCAATGCAGTGGTTGTATATTGCTATTAGACATGCAAGCAAACAATAGTGTGATCGTCCTGCTTCTGATTAGCATAAACACACAAAAGGCGGTTTGAGTGATAACTGATGCATTCTTTAGCTATTTAATCTTTGTATAGCCCACAATCACTGAAGTCCTGGTAAAAATGAGTTTTGGAAACTCAAGGTGGACGAGGTGGTTACTTCTCATGTCATTTGTCAATGGCAGCAAACCTCAAATGTTCCCAGCTATTTAAATTAAAGCAGGGCAGAAGTGTGCTCATTTTAGGGTCGAGTCTGCTCAGCCACTGATTCTTGTGTTTTCTTGGCATTGCTGCTTCACCCACTTCTTGGAAACGAACGCTAGAGATGGTCATTCATCATCTGTAAAGCACTTTAGGTCTACACAATCCTGCAGCAGTGCTAAAAGACAAGTGCTAAATATAAGCTTTTTTTTTACACTTTATTAATTCATCAATTATTCACTTCAGCACTGAAGTCCTCTCCCTCAAAGAAGAGCCGCAGTGCTCTGACAGTGCCCAAGCATAGCGGGCCTGGGGCAGCCTGGTCAGCCAGTCAACTTCCTTCAGAGAGAGACCACCACATCTATGACCTGAGAGGAGCACATAGCTTTCCTGCGCTCGAGAACGACGGTAGGTTGCGTATCAGACTTTCACTCATTGTACACTTGGATTCTTTTCCTAAATCAACTATGTTGGTGGAGGATTGGATAGGTTTTAATATACATTCTGTGGTCCTCTTTGTTTTTCTCAGGACTGCATCCATGTACTCCTCCATCATTCGAGGAGGCCACCACAGCCTCAGTAGCCACCACTCTGTCATCCAACACGTCCATATCGATCCCAGAGCGATCTCCTTCTGACACAGCAGAGCACCCTCGTTACAGGTATACACACCATTCACTCTCCTTTCACACTGTTTCCAAAACTTTAGCAAAACAGGTCAAAGTTTTTAGTTCGGTTTAGCCTCTACAATCATTTACACACAACAGTGGCTGCCTTAGCTGCTCATGCAAGCATTGTTTAGGGTAAGGACTTGATTGTTGTGCCTAGGAAAAGGTTTTGCACGTTTCACATTTAAACCAGTTAAACATAACAAACACTATACTATTTAAAACAGCTGCTTAGTTATGAGACAAATAAAATACCCTGACTCTCTGACTCTTTTTTTTTTTTTTTTCCTTTTGTGTGGTTTTGTTTTTATTGATGACCATCTGACTTGTCAGGAGACAAACCATGTCTCTAAAAGACAGCGATGGAAGGTGAGTTGAGAAACAACTGAAAGCTATAAGGGAGAATTTTTTTTATTGTTTGATTGAAGATGGGTATTTGTTTTGGGATTGTTCTTTTCTCTCTTTTTTAATATCTCCCTTATCTTTAATACTGGGTTTTTGTCCTTTTAAGCATAGATTGGTGTGTGTGTGTGTGTGTGTGTGTGTGTGTGTGTGTGTGTGTGTGTGTGTGTGTGTGTGTGTGTGTGTGTGTGTGTGTGTGTGTGCGCGCGTATTTTCTGGTGCTCAGGTTGGTTGATGTCCATGAGGAGGACCAGCAGACAATCACAGTGCAGGTAGAGTTTAAGAGAGAGACAGAAGATGAGCAGGAGACAGAAGATCCAGTGATGGAGCAGAAAGCAGAGTTGGACACTGAGAAGGAGTGTGTGATCTCCTGTACACCACCTCCTAGAGAGAGCAAGTGAGCATATACACATTACACCCTTCACTGCTCCTTTCCCTAAAAGCCTTGTCATACTCACCGTTTTTCTCTGCATGTGTCTAATAATTCTGTCCTCTACCTCTGGACCACAAGCTGCTCTGTGTTAATTCTGTAGAGTTCCAATTCAAGCATCTCTCTGTTTCCTTAACTCAACCACCGCTAATACTCATATAAAATAAATCCCAGGATCTAGGAATATGAATTTGGCTTTGTTCCCAAGTACTCAAATCCTTCTTTAGTAGTAGCTTAAGGTCTCTAACGTCACTAGCCACATCAGCAACTGCTAGTAATCTAGCTCAAATTTGTCACAGGACAGCATGAGTGAGATTTCAGTAATTCAGCAATGAAATGATTTCTCAGAATCCCAAATCACTAGTGTTACGTTTAAAGAGGCATTTTAAATTGTCTTTTTCTTTTTCATCTTGTTTGGCTATGATAGCTAGATACACAGATAACTACTTGAGCACTATTATGCATTTCTTACTAAATTAGCTTTTTTTTATTTGTTTATTTTTATAGAAACACCAGCATTATAGAAACACCGTTTAGTGCTACATTAAGATTTTTTTGTCCAACTACGAGATAACATGATCTTAATCAGGCATTGAAAAAGCTTGCATTTCTTAAATTCAGGGCACTATCACTGCTTCTCCTGTATCCCAAAGCAACTCTATTATTTGTTGGAAACAGTAGGAATTTTCTTCATTCTTCATCAGTATGTTCTAAATTCCTTTATTCAGTTCCTCTAATATTAACCGCGTTCAGTCATGACCTGTTGTTACGTCGAGTGTTTCTGTGTTTGGGGAATTAGAGAATAGGCTTCAGTAGAGTGGGAGGTGAGACCAGACGAGCATATGGTCCTGAGGGGTTTCATGTGCACTGCTGCTGAAAGCTCAATCAGCCATCTGCCTGCAGTCACCTCTCCTGCTGTTAACGCACTGCACAGGAAGACATGCACGCTAACTTTACTCTCTTCTGTTGCCTTTATCTCATTGCACCTTGCCTTTTAATTCAGCATGTGTAAGAAAATACAAATAGAAGCCGACTGAAATTATGTCTAAATATGTAATATTTTTTTATTTGTTGTAAATCAGAGATAAAGGCTACATCACCTTTCTTCTTTCTTCTAATTGAAGTAATTATTGAGTGATACCACACTCAATATGATACAATTGTGACTCAACATCAGCTGGTTTTAATGTATCGGAAAGTTATTGTGCTGAAGCTTATCACTTGTGTTGTGTGTGTCCGTGTGTCCCAGTGTGCCCAGGGAAGCAGAGGTGTTCCTGCCAGAAATCAGAGAGACTGAGATTCTGGACGACATCATCCCAGAGACAGTCAGCCATCCACAGGCAGCAGATCTCCTTCCGCCTGCATCACCACCGGCAACCGTCTCTCTCGAGGATGTCACCCTGGAAACAGGCCCCGAGGCAGAAGCATCAGCCGCCCCGGAGTCAGGAGTTCCGGATACACAGGCTCTGAGCTCCACGCTAGGCAGACACCAATCCCAATCCCTCAGCCAGTCATCTGTGGATGAGGAGCTTGTGCCAATCACCGATATCTATTTCGTAAGTCTTGTTTTGTGCGCCTGTGTTGGCATTTGACTGGGTGTGATGGCTTGTTTAGCCAGTGATAATAACAGGACTTTAGGTTTGTTTTCACCACAGGAACCTTTTTAAAAGAAACTCGCGTGGTTCCATTACAAGGGAAATTTCTATTGGAAGAACCAGTAATTCTTTTTAGTTCCTGCTCTGAAGTAGGTAATTTATTGTGAACCGTTTATTGCGTACAGTAATGAGCTTGCCTGAACATCACTGACTGGTCAAATGCAAGCTATTACTCTCTGTTTATTTAGCAACCCATTAAACATGAATGCAGAACATGGAGAAAACATACAGAAACAGGATGATGGCATCTAAACTTTCAGAGGCATGCTGCTCATGGCTCATTTGGGATAAATATTAATTTACATTTTATAATGCTTTGTGACAATGTCTCAGTAAAACTCCAGGATAGTTCCTGAACTGTTTACTTAAGACCTGGAACCTCTGTGGAAATGTGCATTTATACAAAGAGGGAAAAGTAACCAAGTTACATGTTCCACAGACAAGCAGCTTGGATGATGTGGTGGAACTGTGAAGGTAAAAACTGTGTGTCAGCATGCATTATACTCCAAATTACACAATTATACTCATACAGGCCCTGATTTATTAAAATTAGATCTAAATATATCATATACAATTATGTGCTAAAAGGTATTTTTGGAGGTGACTTAGAAAGTAGGAGAATGTAGTACTGAAAAAAACTGAACAGAAAACTGAGACATAATTTCAATAACTTTAATTTAACTAAGGTTTTGTTTTTCTTTAAATGGCAGAAACAGCCTTCCACAAACATAATATCTGTATATTGTATCCCATTTCCACAGAACCCTAAAAATGCTTGAAAATGTTCGCAAATTGCATATAAATTGAGACGTGGACAAAATTGGAAGTCTTATTGGCTTTGCTTTTATGTAAGATACAATTATACAAAGACCCTTTTGGTGTTGGCTGATTACACGTTTCTACTCAAAGACTTTTAATAAATCAGGGGGGTGTGTGTGTGTGTGTGAGAGAGAGAGAGAGAGAGAGAGAGAGACAGAGATAGAGAGAGAGAGAGAGAGAGGGAGAGACAGATAGAGAGAGATAGAGAGAGGGAGGGAGGTTTGATGAAAAAACTTTCACACAACCGGCTTCATAGTTTTATCTGGGAGACTCAATCCAGCACCTGAACCAATCACAGTCCATCTGTATTTTTGTTTCACTCACTGTTTGTGTCTGCTTTCATCAGCATCCCATTCACACACTACATACAATCGCTGCTCCCAAATAAATACAAATAGTCTATCAGTAGCAGAAATGAGGCACATGATCTCCACTATATCTCAACATCTTCACACACAGGGATGCAGGATTGTGTCCATACAGGTGCCAACGTCAACGGTTCTCCTGGAGTATTTATCACTTTCACTCCTTGCTACAACAATACAGGAGAGATCTGAAAACTAAGCTTTTCTGCTTTTTCAGACGAGAGACTAATCGGATTCGTCTAGTGGAAAAGTGAACTTGCTGGAAAGGAAATGATGCACATCTATAGTCTCTGTGATCGATAATAATAAGGAGCTTGTCTTCTCATTATTATTACTATCTAGCGCTCACACCAGACTCACATCTCTGTCTTTTCTTACTCTTATTTTCTGCTGTTCTCTCTCTCTCTCTCTCTCTCTCTCTCTCTCTCTCTCTCTCTCTCTCTCTCTCTCTCTCTCTCTCTCTCTCTCTCTCTCTCTCTGTCTCTGTCTGTCTGTCTGACGTGTAGCAGGTGTTCCTCCTCCATATTAATGCCATGCCAAGAACTGGGTTTTGTGGTTTGCTGTGTCATGATTAAAATTAGTCCTGATTTGATTGGATTTGTCCGTTTTACTACATTATTTTTTATTACATATATATATATATATATATATAAAATGTTATTTAACATACAAACCCATGTAAGCATCAGATTTAATGAAGTTGTCTGTAAAGAGATGTTTGTTTAATATTTACGTTTCGCCTTCAGGAACTTTTCACTTTTCACGTTTTTTAACTTATTAATTTAAAGACCGACGAATAAAGCGCGATTGATAAAAGAACGACAGGAATTAATGCTTACATTCGACTTGCCTCCTTCAACTCTTGTTAGCAAAGGTCTAGCTAACGGAAGCTAACGGTGATGATGCTATATATTTTCCTCCTCGAAACAGCAAAAGGCTTCCTTTTATCTGGTTTATTTTTCACTATAATTTCTTTATTTTTTTATTTATTTCTTTGTCATGCAAGCATAACCCCATACATTAACCTTCAGGTGGTTTTGGTCTTGTAGTTTTTGTTAATGGGCTTTTGTAAAAATTTTTAACTAAAAGTTTTAACTTACCTTCATCATTACTTAATGTCTATTACTCACCTGTCATTTTCCACTGATTTTCCCTGTCCTGTTTTTGCTGTAAACCTTCAACACTCCCACTGTGTGTGTTTGTGTGACTAGTATGCCGAGGGGAGATACTGGGTGTATTCCCCTGTTTCTCACAGACGCAAGCTCACATCGAGCTACGATGACTTTGTAAGTGAACTAAAATGCAGTGAGATTAGCCGTAGCTCTAGCAGATGATCCGTAGCGTCTTCGTCACCACACCCAGTCTAGATGTTTGTTTACAGTACATAAAACTTCTGCTTTATGTGATCAGGTTTCTCTTATGTTCAGCAAACAAAGAGCCCTAGTTTTAATTATAGTGATGTAAAGGCTCCTGAATAAATGTTTATGTAAATCACCTCATGCGTTTTCTTTCTCTATCTGTCGCACTCTCGTCTCTTTATCTGTCTTTCTCTCATGCTGTCCGTGCTGCGTGACCATCTGTCTGTGTGCACCTACCTCTGTGACGCCCCCTGCTGTTGTGTTGGTGGTGGAACAGCAGCCTCCAGAGGACAGGAGCTGGGTTTATTCCTCCCTCCACAATCGCTCCGAGTCTCAGCCTGTATCTGATGGAGAGAGTGAGGCAGTAAGTGTGGGATTCCAGCTGAAATTTCCCCAAAGCCTACACGACTCTCACTCTGGATCCTCACGGACAGAGACTTCCTGTTCATCATTATTTTCTATGCTCATGCTTTCTTTAAGTTATTCACTCTTTTCTCCATTCATTTATTCATTCGTTCCTGTAAAACTTTAAACTCGCTCCGTTTTAGGGGAAAAACACCATCATTAGTTATTCTGTCAAGAAACTTTTATAGCTGCTATTACATAAGAACTAGGTTTTACATTTTTGTTGATTTTCCGAAACTTGTACGATGTGTCATTCTTTCATCAACAAACATTCTGCACTGGCAAATTTTCGTGTTGTAGAAAAGGAATAAACGACTTCAGAACATGTTGTTACACGAAAATGATCAACTTCTTCAACGATCAAAAGAAACTCCTTTGTTGATTATTGAATTTACTTCTAACAGCTCATAGTGTTGTGTTGTATCCCTCACATAAGAAACCTATGAACAGCTCTGGTTGTGTTCACATGTTGTCCTCTCAGAGTTCAGCTCTGTTTCATTAGCACTAGCAGCAGGCAGTAAGCAGGGCAGGTGTCAGAGAGACAGTACGCAAGGTCACTCCAGGCACTACAGAGTGACACGGGCTAGTCTAGGATTAGATGTGTGTGTGTGTGTGTGTGTGTGTGTGTGTGTGTGTGTGTGTGTGTGTGTGTGTGTGTGTGTGTGTGTGTGTGTGTGTGTGTGTGTGTGTGAGCACTTATGTTCATGCTTATACTCATGCATTAGCTATCACAGACACCAGTAAGTGATTTAAGCCACTGACATTTTTTCTCTTTCTGTCTCTCTTTTCAGTAAACTGTATGCAGTGTGAGAGGTTGAACTCGGAGCTGCTCTGTCCTTTCCTGGGTCGTGCCCATGAGCCCTACAGAAGAGACCCTGCTTTGCCAAGCATCATGGGGTAAAGAATAAAGTATGGAACTTTTCAGAACTAATATTCTCTAGAAAGAGTACATCATCAGCCAGTGGATGCTCAGTCCTTTCCCAGGTCGTCTTCTTGTTCTGAATCAGGTCAAGCGTATCTGAGAACTGTCTCGTATGATGGAGTACCTGATTCCTGTGACATGAATATATATATGACTCTCTGCTCCGAGCCTCATTCTCCAGTCACATCCGCATGATCCAAATCTCAGTCTTAGTAAACACTCTTCCAACACGTCTCAGTGTTTATAATTTATTTTTTACATTCCATCCTAAATCGGTCATTGCATATTATTTAATGCCACCAATAAGTCTGAAATTTCCTGCTGAGAACTGAACTTCAGCTTTCTTCTCCGTGACGCTGTGCTGTAGGAGATCCCCAGGTTTGGGGACGGACACTGCTCTCTCACGTCTTCTACAATATATCAGCTGCCGTGGCTGGATGCCGTAACTGATACTGAAGACCTTTCCAGGGTTCATATTGTTTGCTAATGTGTGAAGTACTGTGTCATGAAACACATCAGTATTCTCAACATCCTTCACTACTGTAGACCTTCACTTCACATTTTTACTTCACAGTTTTTTTTTTTTCTTTTATATAATTTAGGATCTGTAGATTTTCATTTTGGGTCCTAGATGTTCTTCATTTGAATTTTATAATAGCTTTGGGTTAGATTTTGGTCATTGAGGTGACTACTGTATGTTTGATGTTTGTTTTTTTATGGAATCAACACTATAAAATAGTCTACTAAATCATTCCTGAATTATTACTGACATTCTAAAGACATTCAAAGAGATAATCTCAGATAGTCATGGTTTTAATACCATGCAACTGTGTCTGTGCGCTTGTATGTGTGTGTGCGCGTTTGTGTGTGTGTGTGTGCGCACATTTGTGTGCATGTCTGTGTGTGTGTATGTATGTATGTATGTGTGTGTGTATATATGTATAAAATATTCAAATTTCATCTAACTCTCTCCATATAAAACTCGATTTTGTTCTTACTTTTTTCAAGCCATGTCCCATGAAAGCTTTGTCATTCAAGACTTCTGTACAGTCCCTTATTTATTATTGTTTTTAAACATCCACAATCCACATCAGCTTTATATGTTTTTATTTCAGATATTTTTTCCCTAAATGTTAAATCGATTGTATCTGGATATTGAATTTGGTGTAGCAGAATAATCCACAGCATCACTGTTCAGTTTGTGTGATCGCCTTATTTGGATAAATGATTTTAATAGCTGAGAAGAACAGATCGATTTCCCAACGTGTTCGTAATTAATAAGCGTGCTATTTTTCCAAATATAACAACACAGCTTGTGTTGTAGCTATAAGGTACATATGTGACCATGAGTATAGTGTATGGTTTAATTAATAGGGATTTTATTTTTTATTGCATGTACAAAAAAAAAAATAGGACGGGATATGTTAATAACATGAGGAAGATTTCTTGTCCTGAATTCCGATCCCAGTTTGTCGAGATGTCTAGTGTAAAGCTCTACTGTTTGTATGTAGTGTGGAAAAAAAAATCCTCAATAGTCTGTGTGAGTGAGCGAGTGTATGGAAGTGTATTTTACCGGTCAAGGAAGCATTTATTTCCATCAGTCTTTTCCTCAAATGCGTTGCATGTATTCAGCACTAAGATGCTCTGTTGAGATATTTATCTGTGTCCATCTCTAAAGGTGTTTAAACCTGATGCCCTGTGTGTTTGTACAGATCAGTGGATGGTGTAAAAAAATAAAAAATACTGAAAAATAATGTTTATTTGTTCATTGAAGCTTTCCTGGTTCCATCCTGAGCCCAGGTTACTATGTTGGTATCTTCTCCCGGTGTCTCTATGGGTTTCCTTCAGGTTTCCAAATTTGAAAAGAGCACAGTTCTTCATGCTTCTATATCTCTGCTAGAGCTGTTTATAACCTGACTTAAATGGACTGATTATAAGTTTGTGCTGATTGCTCTTTATTTTATTAGTAATTGTTTAATACTCATCAAATGTTTGGGCTCATAGAAGTGCTTTCTTCATTTTTGTCCTATTTATAAATAATAAGGTAAATATTAGCAATGTATAATAATGAATATGTGATTATACAGTGTTCAAGAAATCTGAAATATATTACATTTGTAAAATTTACCTTTGGAAATGTTCAGCAGTTGATGAGAAAAAGAGAAGTATGTGCATTATAATCTCTACTGAGTTATAATCTCCTCCAGTCTGCAGACAGTGTACAGTCACTTACAGTGGAGCTGAAAGCGAAGGAAGAAAAAAGCTGGACCAAAGACTGCTCAGTGCTCAAGAGAGCACAAAACTCATACAGAAGGACTTGGATGTGTCTAAGGATCTCTGTCACACCTTTCAGCAGCAGCTGAGCACCACAGTGGAGCAGAATCGTGTTCTCCAGGAAGCGCTGATGGCATGCGAGGCACGAGTTCAGGAGGCAGGGAAAGAAAAATGAGGGGCTGAGGGCAAGGAAAAGTGTGAGAAGAAGATAAGGAATACAAAACAACCAGCTAGAGCTGGTGCTAGAAAAACTGCTGGGGAAGCTGAAAATGTCACTGGAGTTGCATTGCCCATCATTTTCATTGTGTTTTCATTCTTGATAAAGTACAACCCCTAAGTCATCTTTGAAATATTTAACATGCATCAGCTGATGAGCCAGAAGGAGGAACAACACGGAAACAGCAGAATGCAACAAGGAGGACGAGCTCTCATAGTGCAGCCAGGCCTCAGCTGGGAGGAACCCAGGAGAGTAGTAAGGATGAGATTAATGAAAATAACAAATGACATGAAAACAAAGGTCCATGCTGCTCTCCTTTTAATCCCGGTATAAACCAAACACAGGTACACTTTCTCACTTTCAATAACTGCTTCATTCTGGTCAGGGTCACGGCGAATCTGGAGTTTGTTAGTGCGTCTATACTGGCTATGAGGCAGGAAGACACTGTTGATAGTAGACAAGTCCATTGTAGGACACAGTATCAGGTGGCCTTACAGTTCCTAGGATCTCATTTCAAACATAATGAACCTCCGTGCTGGAAAGATAATCACAATTTAGCCAAGAGTCTAACAACTAAGACTGAGCGCAAGAGATTGGCGCCCTCTGGTGGCCAAAGGCCGCGTAACTGAGACGGCGTAACCCAGTTATACAGCACATCCTCCAGTCTGGTAACAATCAGAAATTAATGCTTTATATGTTCTCTAAGGCATGTCAAAAAAAACAAAAAATGCAAATGTCGGCCACGTGTCTGTTTTTATTTCATAATTACAATGAAAACTGGCAACCCACCCAAGTTAAATCTAAATTTTCATGTGAAAATACATAGATGTATGGATGATCGATATTATATATAAAACGCGTAAACATTTTAGCACGTAACCTTAAAACTCACTTTTTTTTACTTCACGTCAGCAGCAGGATGGAAACAGCGCCGGTCACTGCTTGTGTTTGTCGCCCCCGTGTGGTCAGTGTATGCATGTGCGTGTATTAGCACCGCGACTCCTCCCCTTCTGCAGAGCAGAGAGCTCGCTCTTCCTGCGGTCAGCTCTATGTGACAGGCAGCACTGGCGCATTGTCTTTTTTCCCCCCATTTCATTTTATTTTTTCACCCCACTCTGCATTGGACATTTAATACGACGCCTGCAGCTTTGCGTCTTTCTCTTCGGACGTGAGGGTCGCCGTTGGTTTTCTCTATCATGGGCAACAGGGATGATGAATACGATTTCTTGTTCAAAGGTAAATTCTGGGAAGCCGCATTCTCCTGCACTGGGAGGGGGACACAGCTTCATAATCACTCTTTTGTTTCCTAGCCAATTAAACATCCATGTATCCAGGGAAATCGTACAAAGCCCAAACAACAGTATCTTTATATCCTTTGGTTTTCACAGCGTGTCCAAATCCTGATCGCTCGCATTTTACGCGTAAAAAGCGCATGTCATGGCACATAATATCGCCCTCAAGAGCAGCAATAGATAGGCGTCGAGATCGCTGTGCAAAACATCTGGATTTACTTGGCTGGATGTTTTCACAGCGCGCGCGCGTGTGTGTGTGTGCAGGATGGAAAGGCCAGGCCCTTATGTAGCCTATATAACATCGAATAAGCTCATAATAATCTAAAAATAATTAAAAATGATGTAGGTGTATTACTGTGGTAGGCTGTGCATCTTAAAATAATCACATATATAGTTATAAAAATGTGTAATGACGTCCATAATGTGTTTGTATATTTATAAATATATAACATGTTTATGGTTGTAGTAGATAGAAATCTGCCTATTCAGTGTTTAAACGCTTTTACTGATGCACTTTTGCACTAAATAAGAAATTGTGACCTATTTAAAGTGTCAATGGAAAGACACAGAAATATTTATTTTGTAGGTTTCATATAGGAGGGCATGAGAATAAGGCCCAAGAGCTGCAGAGTGTAGAGTTAGATATCTGGATGTAAAAGTGCTTATCTCCAGGTCGGGTTTGTCATGTGATCAGTGTGAGAAAAGGACAAAGCTCAAAGCTCTTAGTTACTGGAGTAAAATCATATCCAGATCGGATTATTTACGCTTAAAAATAGGGGAGAAAATCTTTAAAACGTATATGAAAAGGCATGGCGTGTTTTTACATCTGAATTGTAAGGACGCAGGAATTTGCTGACTCTGTGTTTTTTCCGTTTTGTAGTTGTTCTTATCGGAGACTCAGGCGTCGGAAAGAGCAACCTGCTGTCACGATTCACCCGCAACGAGTTTAACCTGGAGAGCAAAAGCACGATCGGTGTTGAGTTCGCGACCCGCAGCATTCAGGTGGACGGCAAGACGATAAAAGCGCAGATTTGGGACACAGCCGGTCAGGAGCGTTACAGGGCCATTACCTCTGCGTGAGTCACCATGAATTACCATCAGGATTCAACCTAGTCTCTGGCACTCAGGCATCAAGACTTCCTTAAGTAGCCTAACAACGTCATCTTCAATAATACTTAATCCGTTAGATTGCTCTCCTTTATTCTGATTATTAAGTATTGGGTAAAATGCTGCCATTAATTAACGCATTGAGGCATACAGCAGCCTAATATTATGTGCTGGTGTTAACTGGTTTAAGATGATTCGGGTAGTTTTCCAGTCTAGTCTTGCTGGCATTACACTGGTCTGCTGGTTGAGTGAACTTGCTTTCATTAAGTGTCAAAAACAACCATCACACCAGACCATCTAGAAGCATCCTGTCCATATAGAATTATCCTTTAAGTGTCCAAAAACCTTTCTACAATCATCAAACCAGTTCATCTTGACTAGCTCAGACTTTCCCAGCAGTTCAGCAGTGCTAATTTTTATACAAATGTACTTCTCCAGTTCAAACTGAACCCTTGATGATGCCCCTAAAAGTCTCCAAAAAATTTGAGATTTAAAATTTCAACCTAAATATTCTTGCAGTCCAGTTTAAAGGATGTAGCTTGCACTGTGGCAATCCTGACTCTTACTGACCTTTTAGAGATTTTGAATCATAACCACACAGATCATAAGGCCATTCATGGAAATCCTAACCATACCACAAAACCTGTAGTCCAATAATACTAAGCATTTTTAGGGCTTATGGACATCTTTTATGTTCCATTCAGCTACTACCGCGGTGCAGTCGGTGCTCTGCTGGTGTACGACATCGCTAAACATTTGACATATGAGAATGTGGAGCGCTGGTTGAAGGAGCTGAGGGACCACGCTGACAACAACATTGTCATCATGCTGGTGGGCAACAAGAGTGACCTGCGCCACCTGAGGGCAGTGCCGACCGACGAGGCCCGAGCTTTTGCAGGTACTCACAACATGAGCGTGGTAAACAATAGGAATGGGAGGTCATGCTTAAAGAAACTCAATCAGGAAAACATTTCAATAATTTTACCACTGAAATTGTAAGTGTTATTAAGAGTACATGCATATGTACATGCAAACCATGGGAAGAGTACAGTATAGTGATGATGCTGTTAATAATTAACGATGAGTTTTAAAAGGTAGGCATGTGTTCTGTCTTTTTCTTTTGACAATGTCAAGCAATTTCTTCTTTGATACAGAAAAAACATTGGAACATTTTTCAAAGCCTTGTGCACTGCAAGAAAGAAAATCTATAACAATGACTAGCTTTGATTTCACTTATTTTGAAATATGCATTAGAAACAGCAACAACACTATTAATAACACTGCTGCTTAATGAACCTCGGATGTACTTCTGCAAGATTAGCTTTCAGAAATATGTTCAGTCATGTCTTACAGGAGAAGCAGATGTTCTTTCTGGGGTGTTAGTTTTGTTTTGTAGTTTTGTTTTGCAGACAAATTGGTTCAACCACTCAAAAAGACTTGAGCAAAATGAGCTTGAATGTCATATGTGTCTGAATGTATCTGTAATGTGAGCTCAACTCGATTCTGTAACTATAGCACATGCTTTCAGTACCTTCCACACTTCCTGCTGCACCACATACATCCGCAAGACCCATTTTTACTAAGCGGATTAATTAGACGAACTTTATAGAATCAGAAAGCACAGACATGTAGACGCACAAAGAAAGTGAGCAAAATAAAGTGAGTGCAAAGTTAAGCATATTGAGAGAAAGTATATCTTGAGGGAAAGGTATATTTTATGCTCGATATAAGGCGTAAACACTACAGCACTTTTCTTCCTAGCTAATTGTTAACACTGGATCTCTCTCTTATACGTTGCACAAGCTAATATTGTTATTTGTCTATCTCTGAGGTGTCACCGCGCGGCTATATGGTAAACTGTGAATCTTATTTATATCCAGTCGACTTAGAAACTCCTTACAGTCCAAAGCTATGGAGTAATGCTCATAATCTTTTATATTTTTTTTCCTAGAGACATTTTCCTCTATTCATGTCAGATTTGAAACAGAGCCACTAAACTCTACCTAGAGTGAGGCTTGAAAAAGATGTGTGTACTTCAATGCATGTCATTTCAAAATAGACAGAAGAGAAAGTAGGCGGATGTTACATGATTGTAAGAGATTTTCAAAACACTCCTTCATTGTTTCCAGAGAAGAATAACCTGTCATTTATCGAGACCTCAGCTCTGGATTCAACCAACGTAGAGGAGGCGTTCAAGAACATTCTAACAGGTACATCATGTCAAACACAATACTCTGCCTTGCCAGGATATTATTCACACTCCCAAATGTGTGTGAATATGAGTTTAGTAGTCCAGCTTTCTGTAGCAGTGATTCAGGTTTAATTGAGGTCATTAAACTGCAGTAGTCTTGAAAATTGCCTTGTGACAGCTGTGTGATGCAATTTACATCCTGGATTAATCAGTCAAGCATGCACAGGTCAATGTGCCATTCTAGCACATGAGTAAATCCTTTGTGGCTTCAGTATCTGTATGGTTTTCAGGTTGTAATAAAATGGTAACAAATCATAGGACAGATTGTGTGTAACAGGTTTATAACAGGTTTCATACCCAAGTACTGCTGTGTAATAAATCAGAGCAGCTCAAAATATAGTGTAGAGAGTGTATTTATGAGCTGTGTACATATTTAATGACAGCTTCAGAGGCATACAGTACTGTAATGTGAAAGTCTTTATAAAATGGTGTGCATGTGGTATGCTCATGTAGCACCTATTTATCTAGGATCATGAGGATTTGTCAGTGTTCCAATCAGGGAAACATTTCTGGGATGTAATTAAAGTGCTGTCTTACCTTCAGAGGAGTTACATTGCAGACATACCAGCTTAAAGTTATTCATGTTATTCAGTAACTACTAGAACTTCAGTGAAACAGAAAGGAAAGATTTGTCTACCTGTGCAAGGTTTAACTATAAAACTTGATCATCAGTTTGTAGAAGTTTCTTGTTTCCAGGTTTGATTTATTGTCTTATGTACAATAAACTGGAATATACAGTACAGCAGGTTCTGTGTTTATATTAATTAAATTGGCTCTTTTTCTTGACTGTGGTTGAAACCACTGCCACCAGTCCACCCCTTCCCCAAAACTAGTAAGTTCCATCAGATAACCAAATGAACCCAGTTTGAAGTATGATATTATTGAGCTTCTCTGCTCTGCCTTGCAGAAATCTATCGCATCGTATCACAGAAGCAGATCGCTGACCGATCAGCTCATGATGAGTCTCCAGGGAACAACGTTGTGGACATCAGTGTTCCGCCCACCACGGACGGGCAAAAGGGCAGCAAATTGCAGTGCTGCCAAAACCTGTAACCATTTCGACCAACCACCGCCCTTAACCCCACCGCCCTTAACCCCACCTCACCACACCCCACACTACACTCATCTCCCGTTTTCTCTTTGTGTCGTGCCGCTGACGTTCGATTTATTTGTGTAATATAATTTTTTTCTTTTTGATAGCTTCTAAACCCACTTATGCACACATACCAAGAAAGACACTCGTACAGACACATATTTCTGCCATGAAATAAAATTTTACAGTACAAACTTTGTCGACGTGTGTGTGCTTAATGTACTGGAAATAATGGCCTTCTTAATGAACCAGCCTGCGATGCGCTGTAGAAATAGCCATAAGACTGAGTTTTCCAGCATCTGGTGGGCCTAATGAAGATTAAAATCATTCTGGTATTGCTTATGGATGTCGCCTTATGCCATCTTCACAAGGAAAAATATCCTAACCCTTGTCTCATGACATAAAGGATAAGAACATAATTCTATTTAGTATCATGTGTTAGGAGCCAACATGCCTCAAGGCATTATTAATCTCTATGGTTTACACTGAATTACAGACTTAATTATAAAATAATTATAAACATTTTTGGTTAGTTCCGATGATGTAAATATGAATGGATTGTGCTATATATTAAAATAAATGTCTGGGTTGTGAAAAACTTTGCACTGAACTGTAACAGACATACAGTATACATATACAACAGAGAACATTAAAATGACATTAATTAACCTTTACTTATCAGACTTCAAGGTTGACAGTCATTTTAGAGGCTCAGCAACGCTGTGTAGACTTTACTCTAAATAATATTCAGGGAATATGTCTGTCCGTCTCACTGCTCTGTGTGATGAGAGTCTACTGAGAGTGAATCCAGTTCCTTTCCTTTTAAACACGTCACTAAGATGAACAAATCTATTTTGGGATACATTAAGTAGTCCATTTTTGTCATCTGGAGTTGAGTGTCTTTTTAAACAACCTTGAATGAAAGTGAAAGAAGACTACAATTTGTACTTAAATGTTTCATAATGCAAGCAGGTTCTTTCCCTCTGTGCAAATCAGTACGCTGACCAAAAATGAATGAATCAATCAATGAATCAGTGAACAAATTTGAATGATTGTTTTTTGACTAAGTCACTCAAGACACTCAGAAATTTCAGCTCTAACAAATAGTTACTGTAGATAATCTCTCTGCTGCAAACCAGGGCAGATGTGGAGAAGCTCTTCAGCTCTAACCAAAGCAGCTGTTGCAGTAAACTTTATGTAGCTATAAGAATGCATGCAGTGATGCTGAACTCTTTTTGGCATAAACAAAATTTGATTAAAACGTAATACACAATTTTATTGATCAATTTTGAATCAACATTTGTTATTTCATTCATTTTATCCGTACTGCTCTCTCAGATCCTGCTTGACTGTGTTCACCACTGGGTTCATCCCCACGGACAGTTTTTCCTCCATCTGAGATGGTCCTTAGTTACATTCTGCTGGTTCATTCCAAGGCAGTCCAGAAGTGGGTATTGTGCCTCCTTAATCAGCTGATGCCATTTTCAGCTCCCCCTCCAGTTTGTCTTGCACTATCTCTAGCTGGTTGCTCAAGCCTTTAAGCACGAGTTTTGTATTCTTATCTTCTTCTCACACTTTTCCTTGCCCTCAGCCCCTCATAGTTTTTCTTTCTCTGCATCCTGAACTCGTGCCTCGCATGCCATCAGCGCTTCCTGGAGTACACGATTCTGCTCCACTGTGGTGCTCAGCTGCTGCTGAAGGGTGTGAGAGAGATCCTTAGACACATCCAAGTCCTTCTGTATGAGTTTTGTGCTCTCTTGAACACTGAGCAGTCTTTCCTTCTCACTGGAAACCCAGATTTTCTCTTCTCTTCCTTTGCTTTCAGCTCCACTTTAAGTGACTGTACACTGTCTGCAGACTGGAGCAGATTATAACTCAGTAACTGGATGGAGCGCTGAGAGAAGCTGAGCTCCAGCTGGAGGGACTGGACCATGTTCTCAGATGTGCACACTTCCTCTTGGAGTAAGTTATCTGTAGTTAATTGGCCATTTAGTATTCAGTATTCAGTGTTCCTTGAACAACTCACACAAATCCTAGACTAGGCCGTGTCACTCTGTAGTGCCTGGAGTGACCTTGCGTACTGTCTCTCTGACACCTGCCCTGCTTACTGCCTGCTGCTAGTGCTAATGAAACAGAGCTGAACTCTGAGAGGACAACATGTGAACACAACCAGAGCTGTTCATAGGTTTCTTATGTGAGGGATACAACACAACACTATGAGCTGTTAGAAGTAAATTCAATAATCAACAAAGGAGTTTCTTTTGATCGTTGAAGAAGTTGATCATTTTCTTGTAACAACATGTTCTGAAGTCGTTTATTCCTTTTCTACAACACGAAAATTTGCCAGTGCAGAATGTTTGTTGATGAAAGAATGACACATCGTACAAGTTTCGGAAAATCAACAAAAATGTAAAACCTAGTTCTTATGTAATAGCAGCTATAAAAGTAATGATGGTGTTTTTGAGTTATCAATGATGGTTGATAACTTATGATGGTATTTTTCCCCTAAAACGGAGAGAGTTAAAAGCTTTACAGGAACGAATGAATAAATGAATGGAGAAAAGAGTGAATAACTTAAAGAAAGCATGAGCATAGAAAATAATGATGAACAGGAAGTCTCTGTCCGTGAGGATCCAGAGTGAGAGTCGTGTAGGCTTTGGGGAAATTTCAGCTGGAATCCCACACTTACTGCCTCACTCTCTCCATCAGATACAGGCTGAGACTCGGAGCGATTGTGGAGGGAGGAATAAACCCAGCTCCTGTCCTCTGGAGGCTGCTGTTCCACCACCAACACAACAGCAGGGGGCGTCACAGAGGTAGGTGCACACAGACAGATGGTCACGCAGCACGGACAGCATGAGAGAAAGACAGATAAAGAGACGAGAGTGCGACAGATAGAGAAAGAAAACGCATGAGGTGATTTACATAAACATTTATTCAGGAGCCTTTACATCACTATAATTAAAACTAGGGCTCTTTGTTTGCTGAACATAAGAGAAACCTGATCACATAAAGCAGAAGTTTTATGTACTGTAAACAAACATCTAGACTGGGTGTGGTGACGAAGACGCTACGGATCATCTGCTAGAGCTACGGCTAATCTCACTGCATTTTAGTTCATTTACAAAGTCATCGTAGCTCGAAGTGAGCTTGCGTCTGTGAGAAATAGGGGAATACACCCAGTATCTCCCCTCGGCATACTAGTCACACAAACACACACAGTGGGAGTGTTGAAGGTTTACAGCAAAAACAGGACAGGGAAAAATCAGTGGAAAGCAAAAGGGTGGGGGGATAATTCACTGGAAAATAGAGGTATGAAAAACAAAATAAATAAAAGGTGTGGGAGGAAAAGCTGATAGAGGTCAGAGGAGAACTGCTAAACTGGTTCAATCTGTTGGGAAGGCTGTGGCGAGCAGATAAACATCTCAGAACATACAAGACATTAAACCTTAAGGCAGATGGGTTACAACAACAGAAGACCACAATATTCCCTTCAGCTAAGAACAGAAATCTGAGGCACAGGCTCACAGAAAATTGCCACTTGAACATTTCTTCTGTCTAGCTTTAGTTAGTCTCTTAATGACTTTTTTTTAAATCCCTCGGCAGTGTCTCTATGCCTCCTGGGTGAACAAAGATTTCTGGGTGAGTTTGTGGATTTACTAAAGCAGGATCTGAGCAAAAACAAAGCAAGGAATGAGAAGTGGCAGAAGTTCAGACTCTAAGGCAGTTGGAGCACTCAGAGGCACTGCAACAAGCCAGGAGGAAATATGTTATTCGACTCCCCTGACCTCACAATTTCCTGCTTCCTGCATCAGCAGGAAGTGGGGATTAATTGCTGAGCAAGCCTCTCAATTGCTGCCTGAAAAAAAAGTGTGTTGTGTCACATAGAGTCTCTGAGTGAGAACTGTCAACAAGTTATGTAATAAAGACATGTGTATTTAAAGCAAAGGACAGAAGCATTTAATTTGATATATTAAACTCTAATACAATGTAAGGACGTTTGCAGCTACTGTCAAACTGCTCCTATCGTTTTCACTGAGAATTAAAGATTTGGGGTATAAATGATTAAAATTTTAATAGTCCCCTTCTTATTTAACTCTGCTATTTGAGTTCCATCATTATTTGTGAGTGCATGTGTGTATTTATTAATAAATCAGAAACATTGAGGACCTCAGAGATGGTGAAGTTTCTAGGTTTCTTATCAGAAACTGTTAAAGATGTGTGTAGAGTGAACTTCCTTTTTGAAAATGCATATGTGTTTTTTTGTAGCACGATTACATGCAAAACAGTGAGCTTTGCTATTATTAGAATCTGTTAAAGGAGATCTGCTGATCTGAACATTTCCTGTGATGACTAATCTTTCTCTTTCCTGATTTTAGTAAAGCTGCAGTTCAGAAGACAGCTAAATAGACATAACGAATGATTAAATAAATTATACATAAGGGTATATTATTGTGAGTGAATTTATATCAGTTTATCTGATTGGTCAGAAGGTTTCCCAGACTGTGGTGCATATAAGTAGTGGTCATACTCCTGATAAACACTAGAGGGGGCTAAGTGCACGTTTGTTAAGGTTTCTTTGAAATGAAGACGCAATATGATGGGAGTGATAATCTGGTCATGTGATGATGGAGTTTTAACTGATAAAGTGCCAAGTCACTGATAAAATAAAACCTATACACATATATATATATAGTTTTGTTCAGTTTTGATTGAAATTATTTTTGATTTATTGGATTTAAGAGTAGTTAATTGCTGTATTGAGGATTGTTTGTTTTTTATTAGCATTGTGGGTTTATCCTGTATTTGCTTTATTTGTTTGTTTAATGTCTAATAAAGTTTATTCCATTGTTCTACTCCCTCATGTGCATGTTTGTTGTCTTGTCAGAGTCTGAGCGCTAGTGATGGAAGACTGTTCCTTCCAGGCTGGTGTCCTCTTCACCGTGTGTTGTGCTCCTCACATTCACAAGTCTTTGTGCATGTGTGTGTAAGGAAGGTATGCTTGGACAGTTTAGTCTGACCCTTCACCTCTGTTTGTAAGCTCAAGTTCCCTGCCATGACTTCTTTGTTGACTCTTAGTGGTAACTGGGAAATTAAAGTGTTTGTATTTATTTTAATGACATTTTTATTAGAGAATTGTCAAAGTCTATTTTTCTATGTTGTCTGTATTTTTCTATGTTCTCTGACCATTACTGGTGATTCGAACCTTTGCATGTTAATTTCCTGGGTGAAATTCCCAGAGTAGCGTAGTCGGATACTGTCAAAATCAAGTTTTTTAAAAATATTTTTAAAAAATACATTAAGTGTTTAATTTAAAGGCAATTAATGAGGACTTTATAGTCTATTAATGAGGGAGTCCTGTGTCTCAGTTATTTTGTTTATGCCTAAATGTTTCCTCAGAACATATCTTAATAACTATTACACTACACTAAATAATCGAGAGTTAATTGTTGTAAATTAGAATTTTTAATACCCAAGAAACTACTAAAATAATTTACAATATTTTAGCCTGCAGGTTTTATTGCTAAACATTTATCATCATATTCTAATAATTTGCATTTAGGACTGAGATTATTGAGATTAGACCAAAGGTCATTTTGTGGCATAAAAAGATGAGCTCATCCATTATATCCCCTAAATCTGTTTTTGTGGAATTACAAAGAAATGTTTTAAATGGAAAACTTAATTTGAGATTGTGCTAATTTGCAGTCTTATTGGCACATCTGAATTACATAATGGTTAACATTACAGAATCCCATGAAAATGGAACAACTTATAATAATAATAATAATAATAATAATAATAATAATAATAAGAAGAAGAAGAAGAAGAAGAAGAAGAAGAAGAAGAAGAAGAATTTATCAGGATCAGGATATATCTGGATGTGGTTCAGATTGAAGCATCTTGATATGGAGGTGGATTTCCCCAAACCAGTAAGTTCCATCAGATAACCAAATGAGCCCAGTATTAAGTATGATAACATTGAACTTCTCTGCTCTGTTTTTTCAGAAATCTATCGCAAAGTATCACAGAAGCAGATCGCTGACTGATCAGCTCATGATGAGTCTCCAGGGAACAACATTGTGGACATCCACGGACGGGCAAAAGGGCAGCAAATGCAGTGCTGCCAAAACCTGTAACCATGTCGACCAACCACCGCCCTTAACCCCAGCGAACCCTCACCACACCCCATACTACACTCATCTCCCGTTTTCTCACTGTGTCGTACCACTGACATTCAATTTATTTATGTAATATATATTTTTTCTTTTTTTCAGATAGTTCTCACTGCTGCAAACCAGGGCAGATGTGCAGAAGCTCTTCACCTCTAAACTTCATGCAGCTATAAGTATGCATGCAGTGATGCTGAACCCTTTTCAGCATAAACAGAAATCAAAACACTCAGAGAAGTGGGATAACTAGCAACAAAAATGTATTGATCAATTTTGAATCAACATTTGTGATTTCATTCATTTTATCCGTACTGCTCTCTCAGATCCTGCTTGACTGTGTTCACCACTGGGTTCATCCCCACGGACAGTTTTTCCTCCATCTGAGATGGTCCTTAGTTACATTCTGCTGGTTCATTCCAAGGCAGTCCAGAAGTGGGTATTGTGCCTCCTTAATCAGCTGATGCCTGTGGAACATTTGAAAGATGATTAGTGGTCGTACTTTTTTTTGGAAATTGAGGACAATGAGTTAAATGAACAAATTAAGTGAATGAGTTTCAAAGATTATGGAATTTAGGCCAAAATGATTCGTCATGCCTAAGATTAAAATGAATCAGTGGAAAAATAGGACA
Source organism: Tachysurus fulvidraco (assembly GCF_022655615.1). NCBI lineage: Eukaryota > Metazoa > Chordata > Actinopteri > Siluriformes > Bagridae > Tachysurus > Tachysurus fulvidraco. The sequence continues at coordinate 5,015,949 of NC_062539.1, read as the reverse complement.
CTTCATACCTGAGGTTCTTTATTTTTTCTTCAAGCTTTCCTTCATGCTTAAGTGATTTCTTCAGCCCTCTGATCATGGTGGTGTTTTCGTCAATCAGCTTTCCTTGTGAGGCTGAAAACACATTTATTTATTTATTTGTTCATTCATACATTAGAGACAATAATACATCTGAACTGCATTTCTATTCTATAGTCCCAAAGGATGTTTCTGAAGACTGAATTGTCCACTTACTGTCAGTAGTAAGTCTTCCTTCAGTGTCTGTGGCCTCCTCCTTGGCTTTATGTAGACTGTTCAGTGGTTCTATTTCAGCCTTTTTCGCCTTTATGTTTTTTCTCATCCTCTTCAGATTCTCCAGTTTCTCCTCTCCTGACACCTTCAGCCTCATCTGCAGGTCAGCTTTGGTGCTCCACAACCTGTTGTCCATACGTTCATGCAAGTCCTTATTTATTTTATCAACATACAATATATTGTTTAGAACCTTCCATGGATTCTCTCTGTCAGTCTCCTTAACCGGCATGTCACATGGCAGCAGACGTTCTGTAAGTGTGAGCTTCTTTACTGTTTCCTCAAACTTCATTTCTTTCTTCAGTGATTTCTTCAGTTCTCCATCTAAGTAGGCATGTTTATCCCCCAGCTTTTGTTTTAGATCTATGACTGAAAAGCACATTTATTTAATCATTACTTTATAAAACCGAGACACTGAACACTTTGTAGTATAAAAATAATTGTTACAGTAAAACTGTAACTGTTGACTTACTGTCATTGCGAAGATTCATCTCCATTTCTCTGGCCTCCACTTTGGCTAGATATAGACTGTGCTGCAGTTGTTTTACTTCAGCCTTGTGATTAGCTGTGGCTTTTTCTATAGTCATCTTCAGATTGTCCTCTCTCTCCAGTGACATTTTCAGCTCCCCCTCCAGTTTGTCTTGCACTAGCTCTAGCTGTTTGTTCAAGGCTTTAAGCACGAGTTTTGTATTCCTTATCTTCTTCTCACACTTTTCCTTGGCCTTAACCCCCCGTTGTTTTTCTTTCTCTGCCTCCTGAACTCGTGCCTCGCATGCCATCAGCGCTTCCTGGAGTACACGATTCTGCTCCACTGTGGTGCTCAGCTGCTGCTGAAAGGTGTGAGAGAGATCCTTAGACACATCCAAGTCCTTCTGTATGAGTTTTGTGCTCTCTTGAGCACTGAGCAGTCTTTGTTCCAGCAGCTGGATTTTCTCTTCCTTTGCTTTCAGCTCCACATTAAGTGACTGTACACTGTCTGCAGACTGGAGCAGATTATAACTCAGTAACTGGATGGAGCGCTGAGAGAAGCTGAGTTCCAGCTGGAGGGACTGGACCATGTTCTCAGATGCGCATACTTTCTCTTGGAGCTCTGTGCACAACTTCATCTTCTCCTCCTCTGCCCTGACGAGTCGCTGCTCGAGATCATACAACTGCAGCCTCATTGTGTCAGTCTCAGAGAGCTGGAGAGAAGGTTCAGTTGAAATCCTACAGATGTGCACCTCATCCTAGGGGAGAGGAAATAGTAATGTTTGAGCCAAATACACTAGGACTGTGACCAAGGGATTACATATACAATATATGAAGCATGAGAAGTGGTAGCTCAATGGTTAAGGTGTTGGACTACTGATTTCAAGGTTGTGAGTTTGAATCCCAGGACCACCAATCTGCCACTCCTGAGCAAGGCCCTTAACCATCATTTGCTCAGCTGTATAATTACAGCTGTTTTAATTCCTGTGAATTCATTTTAAAATAAATTCAAACTAGCACAATTTAAACTGTGGCTGATTCCTAGCTAAAAATTATATCCCAAATTACCAGGATTTGACTGGAGCCTAATCTGAATAGTATGTTTAGAGATTAATGAGGTGTTTTATTTACCTGATCTCTAGGCATCTGCAACTCTTTTTGCCTCAGATGCTCTGAAAGGTGCTGGACATAGTACGACTCTGTTAGCACATTCTTCATCAAAGGCTACATAGTAAGTTAGAGAGAGAGAAAAACAGAGGGATTGCTAAATCTAACCATGACACAAGCACAAGTTTCCTTCCAGACCAGAAAAAACATGTCTTAAGAAGGTCTGTCAGGATCAGGATCCACGAAGACACCCCTCTGTCTGACATGGTCAAGTTCAATTAGCAACAAATGATTTGGTTAACAGACAAAACAAGTGATTTCAGATGCAAAATGAGAGTGTAATTTCTGGTGAACGTACCTTCAGCTTATTGGAGAGGATTTCCTGTGGGTCAGTAACTCCAAAGACTGCAGAGCGATCAATCTCTCTATTCAGCTCATTCATGAGCATGCTGAATGATGCTAAAGGCAGAAATCACATCAGAAATACATTCATTCATCTTCTACCGCTTATCCGAACTTCTCGGGTCACGGGGAGCCTGTGCCTATCTCAGGCGTCATCGGGCATCAAGACAGGATACACCCTGGACGGAGTGCCAACCCATCACAGGGCACACACACACTCTCATTCACTCACACACTCACACACTACGGACAATTATCCAGAGATGCCAATCAACCTACCATGCATGTCTTTGGACCGGGGGAGGAGACCGGAGTACCCGGAGGAAACCCCCAAGGCACGGGGGAGAACATGCAAACTCCACACACACAAGGCGGAGGCGGGAATCGAACCCCCAACCCTGGAGGTGTGAGGCGAACGTGCTAACCACTAAGCCACCATGCCCCCCTACAACATCATACAGTTTTTAATATAATTATAATTAGTTAATATAGTTAGAATTTGTTAAATGTATTGGTCAATACATGAATACATAATTTATTTTACAGCGGTAATGTTATTATTATTATTATTATTATTATTATTATTATTATTATTATTATTATTAAAAAATAAAAAAGCAGTTCTCCGAGCAGGTGTCAAAACATCCGATAAGTAATATACACTTTTCAGAGTGCAATTCAGGTGAATTAGAACTAATTTAAAATCAATTTCAAATTAAGTCATGCCATATTGGTCAAAAATAAAAAATATAATCAAGCACAATAAGATGTGTTAGAAATATGAAGAATTGTGAAATTCTTACCACTTTCTTGTCCAGAAAGGTCCTCAAGGTCAAGCTCCAGCTCTTCCTCTGAAGTTGTTGTGAAAGATCTGTTAAATTCTCTGATCACTTGACTACCAGACATTTCTATTTTGACTGTTCTACATGAAACTAAGATCTATCAAAAGTTGTTGATACACGACAGATTGTTACAAATGTGTGAGTGAGTGTGAGTGAGTGAGTGAGTGAGTGAGTGAGAGTCATTGTGCAGAACTGTAATGACCGCAAAATTCTAGAACCTTATGATGATGCAATCACCATCTTTCTAATATACAGGATCAGGAGAATCCCTCCAATCATAGGATGAGGGACTTAAAATATATGAAAACATTATAAGAACACTAAAAATGGGAACAGAATACACGCTGAATGAGGTGCCATTGAATGAGTGTTCCATGAAGTTTGCAGACGACACCACACTGATCAGCCTCATCCAGGACGGTGACGAGTCTGCTTACAGACTGGAGGTTGAGCGGCTGGCTGTCTGGTGCAGCCTTAACAACCTGGAGCTGAACATGCTCAAGACAGTGGAGATGATAGTTGACTTCAGGAGAACCCCCCCTGCTCTTCCCCCACTAACCATCATGGACAGCATTGTCACAGCAGTGGAGTCATTCAGATTCCTGGGAACCACAATCTCCCAGGACCTGAAGTGAGACATTCACATTGAGTCCGTTGTGAAAAAGGCTCAGCAGAGGTTGTACTTCCTTTGTCAGCTGAAGAAGTTCAACCTGCCACAGAATCTGCTGAAACAGTTCTACACTACCATCATAGAATCTATCCTCTGCACCTCAGTGACTGTTTGGTTCAGCTCAGCCACCCAATCTGAACTCAGGAGACTACAGAGGGAAGTCCGGACTGCTGAACGAATCATTGGCACAACTCTCCCCACTTTCCAAGACCTGTACTCCTCCAGAGTGAGCAAAAGGGCAAAGTCAATCACTCTGGACCCCTCACATCCAGCCCACTCACTCTGAACTGTTGCCATCTGGTCGATGCTACAGAGCCCTGATCTCCAGAACGACCAGACATAGGAACAATTTCTTCCCTCAAGCAATCCATCTGATGAACAATTAACACCATGGAACACACAACACCTAATATTTGCACTATGTATACCTCAATTGCACATTTCATACTTGCACATCTGTACATACACACATACATGTTGTCTACATGTTTACTGTTTACTTCAACCGCAATTTGTTTTAAAAAGTTTACTTCACAATTGCACATGTGTACATACAAATTGTATATATTGTATACCTCAATTGCACATTTCTCACACTTGCAAATTTGTAAATACAATTGTTTATATTTGTATATGTATATTTCATATGTATATTTAAACTGCACATTTCACATCTGTAAATGTGTACATACAATTACACTGTACTGTATATGTCATTCTGTTAGACTGTGGAGCTTCTGGCACTAAAACAAATTCCTCGCATGTGAAAACATGCCTGGCAATAAAGCTGATTCTGATTCTGATTCTGAACATCTCACACAAATCCTAGACTAGCCCGTGTCACTCTGTAGTGCCTGGAGTGACCTTGCGTACTGTCTCTCTGACACCTGCCCTGCTTACTGCCTGCTGCTAGTGCTAATGAAACAGAGCTGAACTCTGAGAGGACAACATGTGAACACAACCAGAGCTGTTCATAGGTTTCTTATGTGAGGGATACAACACAACACTATGAGCTGTTAGAAGTAAATTCAATAATCAACAAAGGAGTTTCTTTTGATCGTTGAAGAAGTTGATCATTTTCTTGTAAAAGCATGGTCCGGGTCACAAAGATTTTCTGGGTGAGTTTGTGGACTTACTAAAGCAAGAGCAAAGCAAAAACAAAGAGAGGAATGAGAAGTCGCAGAAGTTCAGATTCGAAGTGGCCAAGGCAGTTGGAGCACTCAAAGGCACTGCAACAAGCCAGGAGGAAATATCTGAGCTCACAACTTCCTGCTTCCTGCATTAGCAGGAAGTGGCGACTAATTTTGAAAAATTAGTTTTTGACTAAATTTGAGTTCCATCATTATTTGTGTGTGCGTGTGTGAATTTATTAATAAACCAGAAACATTGAGGACCTCAGCGATGGTGATGAACTTTCTAGGTTTCTTATCAGAGTGAACTTCATTTTTGAAAATGCACATGTGTTTTTTGTAGCATGACTGCATGAAAACAGTGAGCTTGGTGTTATTAGAATCTGTTAAAGGAGATCTGAGGATCTGAACATTTCCTGTGATGACTAATCTTTCTCTTTCCTGATTTCATTAAAGGTTAGAGAGTCTGACTTGTAACCCGAAGGTTGTGGGTTCGAGTCTCGGGCCGGCCATGACTGAGGTGCCCTTGAGCAAGGCACAAGGGCACCCCCCAAATGCTCCCCGGGCGCCGCAGCATAAATGGCTGCCCACTGCTCCGGGTGTGTGTTCACGGTGTGTGTGTTCACTGCTGTGTTTGTGTGTGTGTTCACTGCTGTGTGTGTGTGCACTTTGGATGGGTCAAATGCAGAGAACGAATTCTGAGTATGGGTTACCGTACTTAGCCGTATGTCACTTCATATAAGCAGTTAGCACCCTCTTGATAAACACTAGAGGGTGCTAAGTGCACGTTTGTAGAAATACTTACGCCGTTATACTCTATATTCCTCACTATTTATCTCTAGATGGCCATTAGTTTTGTTAGTGTATAATCTCAGAGTTTATATTTTTTCAACTCAAATGCTTAACTAACCATATTAAAAACATGGGAACATCAAAAAGAAAACAGCAGTGAACACACACCCAGAGCAGTGGGCAGCCATTTATGCTGCGGCGCCCGGGGAGCAGTTGGGAGGGGTACCTCAGTCGTGGCCAGCCCGAGACTCGAACCCCCAACCTTAGGGTTAGGAATCAGACTCTCCTACCATTAGGCCACGACTTCTATAAAGACTATAGACTATATATACTATAGAATATAGACTTTTAAGTCTATATTTAGAAAAATGCACCCTGTGAATGACCTTAAACTGGATAAGTACAAACAGAGAACATAGTGCTGAGGTGAAAATGGTCAAACGTTTAAAGATTTTATTGCACTAATTATAGCACAATAATAAACTAATAAACAATGTTTCTGTGTGTGTGTGTGTGTGTGTGTGTGTGTGTGTGTGTGTGTGTGTGTGTGTGTGTGTGTGTGAGAGAGAGAGAGAGAGAGAGAGAGAGAGAGAGAGAGAGAGAGAGAGAGAGAGAGAGAGAGAGAGAGAGAGAGAGAGAGAGAGAGAGAGAGAGAGAGAGAGAGAGAGAAAATTTAAGAATTAAAGCTCAATGTCTCACAATGTAATGCTGTATTACATTATTCCACTGAGCCATGTTGCAGGCCATGGAGTGTGTAAGTATGAGCCTCTTTCCCTCATGTTAGTTTTATAACTACAAAATCCTCATGACTGATGTTCAGTCTGATCCAAATCTTGATCCTATTTCAAATAATAATACTGTCTGTTTATTTACTTGCATCCTTATATGGACAAAGCGTAATAGTCCTGATAAAAATATACTTTTTAGATTTTTACAAAATCTAGTGAAAAAAGTTAAATCCTAAAATATACAAATCTGATGCTGTTATTTTATAAGGCTGGTGGTGGGAGGGGCTACCTGGAGCACGCTTATGATAAGGTCACTTAAGGTCAGCTGTGTTATTAATCACAAAGGCAGGACTTCTATTTCAGTCCAACAGTTCTGTTTCAGTCTAATATAGCACCTCACTGCGTCTCTGTTTAACTTTTATCTCCTAGATGTCCGAATATAGGGCATGATGAGGGAAAATGAAACCTGGCCTCGAGTTTTAAGCCACTACAGCCTCAAAGTCTGATTTTTTCTGGCGTTAAGCACAAAAGTGAAAGAGCGTTTTTACATCATCTTTTACATCTCCTAGATCCATAATTGCATAAATTCAGTTAGGCTACTTTACAAAGAGTTCTGTAATGTCTCATAATGGCTTTATGCCAGTGAGAATGGGCATTAGGTAAGCTTTAGGGAACAGTACTCCCTAAATTTAATATAGTAATGGATGATAGCAAGTCCTAATGTAATACATCATTAAAGCATTGAAACTTGCTGGCTCTAGGAACGGTTTTGTCTGTGTGCTGAGGATATGAATTCACAAGTTGCTCTCTCTCTCTCTCTCTCTCTCTCTCTCTCTCTCTCTCTCTCTCTCTCTCTCTCTCTCTCTCTCTCTCTGCCTGTCTATCCCTGAAAGTGTTGCCAATTAAAATGTAAAACTGTTCCTTTATATTTATATTAGATAAGCTCATAAACTGTGAAAACATAGATACATAGATATCAGATAAGCTCATAAACTGTGACTTTCTTCTTAAAAACCAAGAGAAACATTTCTTCTCTTATTCTGTCTACCTTATTATTACCTTCCTGATATGAACATTACCTTGG